>NW_018403833.1:997766-1065263 GCF_002113885.1 Mizuhopecten yessoensis | reverse complement strand
ACACACACACACACACACACACACACACACACACACACACGTGCAACAAAGTTGAGTTAAGGGGGTATATATATATACTGTAAGAGTTTATCTGTCTGTCTGTCTGTCCATGGATCTGGGCAACTCCTCCATAGTTAAAAAAAAAAAAAAAAACTATATATGTGTGATTTGTATATTGTGAATTTCTGTACCTGCAGATAATTGAAGTTTAGTTTTGACTTTTTTCAGATATTATTGCCTTTTTTGTACTTAAAGTATCATTCAAGCCCTGCTAGAATCTCCACAGACAACAAATTTTCCAAATTATTATGTGACGAAATTGCAATGAAACTTTCTGAGAGTGATACATAGGGGATATACTTTACATCAAATGGCCAGCTTTCCATTTTTTTGGATTCAAAATGGCTACTGTGGTCTCTGGTTGGCTGAGAGGGTTGGGGAGGGCGCCGGAGGTGGGGTTGTCTGCAGCTTACAGTTCTAGCTTAAATCAAATGAAATATGTAATATAGCATAACCAACCAACCACCCACCTAAACCATCTCCCCTAGCCATATGTAAAAGAACAATTAACACATTCACCCCTGAAGACACATTTTTGAACTCTTCCAATTCAATGGTTGGAATAGTTCATCATAAAATTTCAGGGATGAATGAGTTAATGGCCATCCGCTCACTGCAGTCTCATCTTCACCATTAATTTATGTGGTCTTGTTTCGCTCCAAATCGACCATCATGACTGGTATTTACAAAAGGAATCATTATTGATTCAGAAATTTAAGTCAATAATTTTCATTCATTTTTTATATTTGATATATTGGCAACTATATCATGAAATTAAGAGGAGTTTCAAATGATGCGATATAAAACAAAGTAAGTCAAATACATTTTATAGAGATCAAAAAATGTTTTATGGAAACATGATATTAATCAAAATGTGATATTAAGCAAAAGCAAAATGTGATAATAAGTGGAATTCATTTGTATACGTTTTATGTGGTGAATGTTCTTAAACATTAAAGAGACCAAGACACTGCTATGTAATTTTTCTGAGGAACACCTTATCTATAAAAAAATATAAATAGAAGTATAAATTACATGTGTCTCATATCACTGAAAAGGCTTAAGTGGCTCTCCCGATTTTTTCCTATTGGTCAGACTGATGAGGTTTGTATTGTTATCAGCAGATCATCAATCTTTACAATGCTTTAATTTATTGCTTCCTTCTGTGTAGAATACAAACGTTTGTTTGGTTGAAACTTTTCGAGTTACTGTTACATGTAATATATATAGTCTAGGTCCTTCTCACTAATCCACACAAATAGATATTGTCTTTTGAACAGAGATAAGGCACACTTTGTTTTGTGTTTCCCACTGGACTGCAAAAGAACACATGCCTAACATTCATCTTTAAACAGACATGTGATGTGTGTTTACTTGCCCACCACTAACACGATTACCCCACATCAAAGTGGGCGTACACCCGCCCCATACTCCAAGGGCTTTGTACAAAACCGTCACTCAATAACTCACTTCATTTCTAAATGTTATAAAAAAATGTTTATTTCAAAATCATCAGACTGTATGAAATGTTGTTTAGTACGGCGGTCAAGTGTCAAATTTATAGTCAGCTTTTTAAGGTGCTATGGTAAGGGGTTCTGTAATCCCCCCAATAGTTAAGTTCATTTCTTATTTATAATATATATTTTTTCAATTGGATAAAAAGATTTAAAAGCTGCAGTTTTGTCGTTATCAAGGGGGACCTAAAAGGGGTGTAACGTTACATCTCAACCGTCTGCCAATATATACCTACGAATCTGGCAACGAAAACCTTTCAGTGCAGGGTGATCAAAGAATTTGTGGGATAAAAAAGATAATGAAATATGTACTTGTTAACTTAAGGACTGTCTAGTACAAATACCTTCTTGTTTAATTTTGAACGTGAAACATAATAGATCTTGTATGTTCCCCCCTCTGTGTTATTTATATCTCCTCAAATGGCCTTATTTAAACAATGGGCATGAATTGTTAAGAAAAAGGTCATGTCAGATCTTAACCGTTCAATGGATTAGCAGGCCTTTTATGTATTTATAGCCACGTTTAAGCGGTTTACGTACTGTCTATTGTATTTATATCTATGACAAGAACCTTAACCACATGCCAGTTCCAGTGTGGAAGTAAAACACCTTTTTTTTCTACTTTGGGCCATACACAGGTAAGATTTGACAAGATAATCAGAGATCTGAAATAGCATCAGAGAAGTTGTCGACAAAACCTGTTTCTGTCTTAGGCAGACAATTTGTATGAAAAATTACAAGATTTTTATTTATTTTTGTGTGTTGATTGGAATAACGTATACCTGATCCCTGAGTCAACAGACAGGTAGGTTTTGACAAGGTAGTTAAGTTTGAAAAACTACTGGCGCTATTTCAGACATTCTATACATGTGAGCACTTCGGTGCAGGGGTACATGTTCAGTTGAACCTGCACTTTAAGTTAGTTGAGGTTTTATGGGAACATATCACATTTCCCAAGCTTTAACTATTGACGGGTAAACAGGCCCACACCCCTAATCATGTCTGTGTTTTGATCAGCGACTTACATGTGTAGTGGAATACTTATTTACATGTATTTTTTAACCTTTTATGTTCCAAATTTTGCCATGACACGATCTACCAATAAGTATGGAATATCTAACTGTAATTAAACCACTTAATGCAAAGTCAGATACCTTTTTAAATGGTTATTTGTATGCACCAGTATAAGTGAAGTTTTTATTTAAGTTTACCTTTTGAAAAAGATTCCCAGCATAAAGCATTACCGGTGTCATGCATAAAAAGTACCCCCCTACCAAAAAGTCTTTTTAGGTAACCTGTATAAAAATTACCTGTCTATAAAGTTTGTATATAAATGTTACTTGTATATAATAGTTACCTTTATATGAATAATACCTGTATTTAAAGGTTACCTGTATATAAAGGTTACCTGTATATAAAAGTTACCTTTATATAGATATTACCTTTTATATAGATATTACCTGTTATATAAATATTACCTGTTATATAGATATTACCTGTATTTAAAAGTAACCTGTATATAACAGTTACCTGTATATAAATGTTACCTGCATAAAAGCTACCTGTTAATTAAAGGTAACCAGTATTGGAATATTACCTGACTATGTATGTTACTTGTATAAATAAAAGCTGCCTGTATATAAGGTTAAAAATAGTTACCTGTATAAAAAGGTTACCTGTCTATAAAAGCTACCTGTCTTTCAAAATGATCTGAATATAAAGACCATTTGTATGTAAGGACACCTTTATAGAGCAATGCCAGGGAATGATATGAGAAAAATGTAATTGATACATGGTTTATAAAGTAAATAAGTAAATGTGGGATAAAAGGATGTGCCCGAAGCTAGCCCTAGATCCCCCACTTTAGATGTTACCTGCCAATAAATGCTACAACGTAACTATATAAAATTGTACAATTTAATGCTACCTGTATATCACATGCTTTTAATTATATATAAATTTCATAGTTCCATTTCATTCCTAGCTTGTTGCCTATACAATTATAATATATAATACAAAATCTTTCGTGTTAACAAAAATAGAAATGTCGGCTCATTTGAGTAATGATGAAAAATGTGTGGATGTGCCTGTACGACAGAAAGTGAAGGCTCATCATATCCAACAGTTGGTAGGTTTTAGTCTATACTGAGAATATCAATCAGGTTAAGGCTGTTTAGGTGTGAATGTTTCAGTTCAACTGTGAAATGAAGGTCTCACAGAAGGTCAAACTGAGCGACAAGAGAAAGGGCGACAAGAAAAGAAAATTCATCTGCACTTAATGATGCCTAGAATAGCACCCCTTTGTGGTGGGGAACATCAATAACGGCCTAGAATATACGTTCTGTTAGGGTAATAACGTGTCAGAATGTTGACGAAAATCATCATTGCTTATAGAAAAAGGTAAATCTAGTTTGCTGAACTGATAACTCGCTGAGAACATCAAAAATGGGAGTTAGCAATATTTCTTGAAACGCGATAGATGGTTTTACACCTGACACACAAAGGTAATTATTAAAACACCTGGGGATCCATCAAAAGTTAATAAGAATCAGCTTGGTCATAGTGATAGGTGAGACTGAAATTTGACCTTGACCTCATTCATTGACTCGATTTAGTCGTTGACTTGGTTGTTTAGGTCTGTTAAATTTTAGAAGTGGGAGGTAATTCTGATAAGTCTATTAAAGGGTTAAAAAAATACAAAAAATATCAGGAAACATGCTTATAATTTTGCTTTGTGACTCTAGAATCTGACCTGGAGGTTTGGAGTAGATTAGATTTTATCTGGGATATAGTGGGGTTCTTCCTGAAGGATGAGGATGTATTGGGATTCTTCCTGAAGGATGAGGATGTATTGGGATTCTTCCTGAAGGATGAGGATGTATTGGGATTCTTCCTGAAGGATTAGGGTGTATTGGGATTCTTCCTGAAAGATTAGGGTGTATTGGGATTCTTCCTGAAGGATTAGGACGTATTGGGATTCTTCCTGAAGGATAAGAATGTATTGTGATTCTTCCTGAAGGATTGGGGTGTATTGGGATTCTTCCTGAAGGATTAGGGTGTATTGAGATTCTTCTTGAAGGATTAGGATGTATTAGGATTCTTCCTGAAGGATAAGGGTGTATTGGGATTCTTCCTGAAGGATAAGGATGTATTGGGATTCTTCCTGAAGGATTAGGGTGTATTGGGATTCTTCCTGAAGGATTAGGATGTATTGGGATTCTTCCTGAAGGATGACGGTGTATTGGGATTCTTCCTGAAGGATAAGGGTGTATTGGGATTCTTCCTGAAGAATTTGGATATAGTGGGGTTCTTCCTTAAGGATTAGGGTGTATTGGGGTTCTTCCTCAAGGATTGGGATGGAGTAGGGTTATTCCTTAAGGATTGGGACATAGTGGGGTTATTCCTTAAGGATTTGGATGAGTGGGGTTCTTCCGTAAGAATTGGGACGTAATGGGGTTCCTCCGTAAGAATTGGGACATAGTGGGGTTCTTCCTTAATGATTGGGATATAGTGGGGTTCTTCTGTAAGGATTGGGATGTTGTGGGGTTCTTCCTTAAGGATTGGGGTGTAGTGGGGTTCTTCCTTAAGGTTTGGGACGTAGTGGGGGTCTTCCTTAAGGATTGGGATGTAGTGGGGTGCTTCCTTAAGGATTGGGATGTAGTAAGGTTCTTCCGTAAGGGTTTGGATGTAGTGGGGTTCTTCCATAAGGATTGGGACATAGTGGGGTTATTCCTTAAGGATTTGGATGAGTGGGGTTCTTCCGTAAGAATTGGGACGTAGTGGGGTGCTTCCTTAATGATTGGGATATAGTGGGGTTCTTCTGGAAGGATTGGGATGTAGTGGGGTTCTTCCTTAAGGATTGGGACGTAGACGGGTTCTTCCGTAAGAATTGGGACGTAGTGGGGTGCTTCCTTAATGATTGGGATATAGTGGGGTTCTTCTGGAAGGATTGGGATGTAGTGGGGTTCTACCTTAAGGATTGGGATGCTGTGGGGTTCTTCCTTAAGGATTGGGATGTAGTGGGGTTCTTCCTTAAGGATTGGGACATAGTGGGGTTCTTCCTTAAGGATTGGGGTGTATTGGGATTCTTCCGTAAGGATTGGGATGTAGTGGGGTTCTTCCTTAAGAATTGGGACGTAGTGGGGTTCTTCCTTAAGGATTGGGAGGTAGTGGGGTTCTTCCTTAAGGATTGAAATGTAGTAGGGTTCTTCCTTAAGCATTGGGACGTAGTGGGGTTCTTCCTTAAGGATTGGGATGTAGTAGGGTTCTTCCTTGAGGTTTGATATGTAGTAGGGTTCTTCCTTAAGGATTGGGAGGTAGTAGGGTTCTTCCTTAAGGATTGAGATGTAGTAGGGTTCTTCCTTAAGGATTGGGATGTAGTAGGGTTCTTCCTTAAGGATTGGGATGTAGTGGGGTTCTTCCTTAAGGATTGGGATGTAGTGAGGTTCTTCTGTAAGGATTGGGATGTAGTGGGGTTCTTCCGTAAAGATTGGGACGTAGTGGGGTTCTTCCTTAAGGATTGGGATGTAGTGGGGTTCTTCCTTAAGGATTGGGATGTAGTGGGGTTCTTCTGTAAGGATTGGGACGTAGTGGGGTTCTTCCTTAAGGATTGGGATGTAGTAGGGTTCTTCCTTGAGGTTTGAGATGTAGTAGGGTTCTTCCTTAAGGATTGGGATGTAGTGGGCTCTTGCTTAAGGATTGGGACGTAGTGGGGTTCTTCTGTAAGGATTGGAACACAGTGGGGTTATTCCTTAAGGATTGAGATGTAGCTGGGTTCCTCCCTAAGTATTGGGGTGTAGTGGAAACAAACTTGAAAAGAGCAGTTAATCCAGAGATTGCCATTTACAAATACTGCTGTTTGTGCATTTTGTGTGCAAGGATAACATGTAACACTTCGCCGCTGTTATACTCATGATCACAGGGATATCCCACATTGTGATATCCAAATCTTCAACAAGGTCTTACTGTACATTTCTATGTAACCCTGTATAATATGTACACCTGTATAAACCAGGCCTTCAACAAAGTCTTACTATATACATTTCTATGTAACCCTGTATAATCTGTATGCCTGTACAAAACGGACCTTCAACTAGGTCATACTGTATACATTTCTATGTAACCCTGTAATATCTGGACACCTGTACAAACCAGGCCTTCAACTAGGTCCCACTGTATACATTTCTATGTTACCCTGTATAATCTGGACACCTGTACAAACCAGGCCTTCAACAAAGTCCTACTGTTTACATTTCTATGTCATCCCTTATAATCTGTACACCTGTGTAAACCAGACCTTCAACTAGGTCCCACTGTATATATTTCTATGTTACCCTTTATAATCCGGACTCCTGTATAAACCAGGCCTTCAACTAGGTCACACTGTATACATTTCTATGTAACCCTGTATAATCTGGACACCTGTACAAACCAGGCCTAAAACAAAGTACTACTGTTTACATTTCTATGTAACCCTTTATAATCTGGACACCTGTATAAACCAGACCTTCAACTAGGTTCCACTGTATACATTTCTATGTAACCCTTTATAATCCGGACTCCTGTATAAACCAGGCCTTCAACTAGGTCACACTCTATACATTTCTATGCGACCCTGTATAATCTGGACACCTAAAAGGAAATGTGAACCCTTTCGGTGTTGTGTTAAACGTTTTACAATGGATTCCATATCCTAGATGGTAAATACATCAGCATCTTGTATAATATTTTACTGTAACTTAATTGCCTGTTTTAGAAGTTTCATCCATGTAAGAATCTAGCAAATGTTACAATCAGAAATTTTAGGTGAAAAACGTTAGTGATGTTTGTAAGGCATTAAAGAGTATTTGAGTGTGGTTGGATTGTTTTTTTTAAAACATGACACCACTTATTACTGTTGATGGACATCACTAGTTTTACCGACCATCCACAGTCAGGGTCCCACCAGTAGTTATGACATAGGCAGTTCTTCTTTTATGTTTTTTTGTGACATTTTTATGCAAGATTTATGGAGCCTTATTTGAACACATAAAGAAAATATCTCACTTTCAGGTTTTTTTTATGTTAAATTTATGATAGTCTTGCCAAAAAGTGTCATAAAAATGGCAATAAGCTTCAACTTACCTGTATCAGTGAGCTAAAGGGTCTTGTGATCCCTCCCTTTCTCAGTCCATCTACCATGTTTTCTCTTAGGTTGTTATTGTTATATCTGTCACATGTGTGAGAGTTTCCTCTGCTAAGTTTTTGAATCGGCATGACCCAATATAACAGATGATTTAGCAAACTGGCAACATCTTATACTATTTCATTGTGATGTCATTGGTTGGCTCTGTTCAAAATTTACCATCGCAATTCTGTTGTTATTCAAATGACTGACATCACATTTAATTTTTCACACAATTAATTTGATGAATAGTCTTCAATACATGTATATAAAACAAATATTTTCATGATGTGAGTTTGAATTCATCACTTACAGCAAATACAATGTAGTACCGGCTAAAAAAAAATCATTTTGGAGATCATTTTCCATTAAAGCTTTCAGTTTGAAAATGAATTTATTCATTCTGTGGTGTTTTTATTGGCAATTTTTGGAAGTGTCGCATTCCTTAAATTGTGAATTCAATTTTTTTAAAGAAAGTAAGATCTTATTTTAAAAATCTCAAAATCTTTATTTTATTCTTTTTTATTCAAAAATTTCATTCAAATTGGTAAAAAAACATCTGGGTATAAGTCTCATGGAAAATGGCCCCACATTTTGACTCACAGCATATATATATGTTGGTACATGTAAAAAAACAGATCTTGTATAACCAAATTAACAAGCATTCTGTGGGTCAATACATGTCCCCTACCGCTCCCCCAGAACGTTAACCTGCAGATTTTGGTCAAGATATATAGTTAACACTTTCAACACTGTAGACCATAATGGACTCGTCCATATCCATGCATGGTAGAGTCTACTAAAGTTACATAGGGGTGAAAGGGTTAAGTCGAAAAACATGTCAAAGATTTAAAAATATAAAAAAATATAAAAAAATCCACTGTCACTAAACATTAATGGTAGACCCCTAAATAACCTGTGTACATACAATCAGCATCCTAACACTATTATTAAGCGAAGGGTGACTCATTACGAAACTTTAACCCAAACTTTAACCTGCAGATTTTGACCAAGATATATATATATATATAGTTAAGTGGAAAACAAGTCGAAAATTGTAAAAAAAGATAAAAAAAACATACAATGTATTTTATCATTATTAAGAGGATGGTAAAGCTATTACAAAACTTTAACCGAAACCTTAACCAAAGGTAACGGACGGACAACTGCCAGTCACAGTTCACCTGTAGGGGACCAAAACATGTTTGATAGTGTGGTATTATTTTGAAAAGGAGGTATCCTATTAAAGTTACTTGTATACTCCCTTAATGACACAAGTTGTAGAGGCTGTGTACCTGAGGACTCCGTTATACCTGGCTTCATTAGGTAAATAGCACACAAAGGTAAAATTGAATCACAGATACCTTCATAATTATTGTAATTTAAACAAGCATATGTACTTTTGTAATTTAAAAAAAAATTACAACCAGATAAAAAAAAAAAAATCTGATAAAATTGTGTTTTAGTGGTAAAGAAGTTAATTTTGAAATGTTCGTTTAGTTATAAACATGAACCGTTTATTCCAGGATCGTAGCGTTTACTCCACATGGTCGGTCGTGTTATTGATATGTTATTTATGTACACATCAGTTATTTTATGACTTGTTACTGTAACTCTGTGTAGTAGAGTGAGGTTTTATGTACATTTCGGGGGATAACAGATATATACACCAGGCAGGGGACAAATGTATCAAGGGGGGAGAAAATGGTTGATGGATAGGAAACAGAAATTTGACATATGTGTTTTTGTAGTCAACTGTACAGACTTAATTAGACTTGTGAGAAAGGGATAAGTGGATGATCGTCGTTTATGACGTGTGGTATTTTTGAAGATTTCCTAGACATGCAATCATTCCTTGCATGCAGGAATCTGTTCCTTGGTATCTTGCAGTAAAAAGTAAGTGTTAGTTTCGTTCAGTTGCACAAATTTTGTGTGAAATTATTTTAAGTTAGTGATAGGTTTTTTATATATATCTGAAATCATATGAACACATATACAATGTACCTGTACAAAAAAACACAAACACGCAAAAATTAAAACCAAAATAAAAAAATAGTTATATATATTACAAGACCTCTACAATAATTCAAATAAACAAATTTAATGTTGTTTCTAAAAAAAAAGGATACTTTTTATTTTAAAAATAGGATTAAAAAAAAAATGTTTAAGAAAAAAAAAAAAAAAATTTAAGCTAGCTGGGTTATATAGATCCTGTGATAAATAGATTTTTTTTAATTGCATTAAAATTCTGAGGGTAAATGGAGTGAAGTTTGTCATGCATGTGTGAATATGATAAAGGTAGGAGTAAAAGACCTTTCATATCGGGGACATATATATAGACACTTGTAGTAATACATACTAGAATACTAGATACTAGAAATACTAGAAATAGAAACAAAGCAAATAAAATTATCAAAAATGAAATTCACTGTAAAATGTTTGATAAACCTGTCATCTGATGTACCCCACACAAACAGACAGTGACTGACAACACTGATGTATCCCACACAGTGACACACACAGACAGTGACTGATGACACCACCAACACTGATGTATCCAACACAGTGACACACACAGTGACAGTGACTGACAACTGACTGACAACACTGAGGGATCCCACACAGTGACACAAAGACAGTGACCGACAACACTGATGTATCCAACACAGTTACACACACAGACTGTGACTGACAACACTGCTGTATCCCACACAGTAACACACAAAGACAGTGACTGACAACACTGATGTATCCCACACAGTGACACACACATTGACAGTGACTGACAATACTGATGTATCCCACACAGTGACACACAAAGACAGTGACTGACAACTGACTGACAACACTGATTTATCCCACACAGTGACAAACACAGACAGTGACTGATGACAACACTGATGTATCCCACACAGTGACAAACACAGACAGTGACTGATGACAACAGTGATGTATCCCACACAGTGACACACACAGACAGTGACTGACAACACCGATGTATCCCACACAGTGACACACACATTGACAGTGACAGACAATACTGATGTATCCCACACAGTGACACACACCGACAGTGACTGACAACGCTGATGTGTCCCACAGTGTGACACACACGGACAGTGACTGACAACACTGATGTATCCCCCACAGTGACACACACAGACAGTGACTGACAACACTGATGTATCCCACACAAGACAAACACAGACAATGAATGACGACTGACTGACAACACTGATTTATCCCACAGTGACAAACACAGACAGTGACTGATGACAACACTGATTTATCCCACACTGTGACACACAGACAGTGACTGACAACACTGATGTATCCCACACAGTGACACACACAGACAGTGACTGACAACACTGATGTGTCCCACACTGTGACACACACAGACAGTGATTGACAACACTGATGTATCCCATACAGTGACACACACAGACAGTGACTGACAACACTGATGTATCCCACACAGTGACACACAAAGACAGTGACTGACAACTGGCTGACAACACTGATTTATCCCACACAGTGACACACAGACAGTGACCAACAACACTGATGTATCCCACACAGTGACACACCCAGACAGTGACCGACAACACTGATGTATCCCATACAGTGACTCACACAGACAGTGACCGACAACACTGATGTATTCCACACAGAGACACACAGACAGAGACGGACAACACTGATATATCCCACACAGTGACACACACAGACAGTGACTGATGACAGCACTGATGTATCCCACACAGTGACACACAGACAGTGACCGACAACACAGATGTATCCCACACAGTGACAAACACAGACAGTGACTGACGACTGACTGACAACACTGACATATCCCACACAGTGACACACACAGACAGTGACTAACACCACTGATGTATCCCACACAGTGACACACACAAACAGTGACTAACAACACTGATGTATCCCACACAGTGACACAAAGACAGTGACCGACAACACTGATGTATTCCACACAGTGACACACACAGACAGTAACTGACAATACTGATGTATCCCACACAGTGACACACAAAGACAGATGTATCCAACACAGTGACACACACAGACTGTGACTGACAATACTGATGTATCCCACACAGTGACACACAGACAGTGACCGACAACACTGATGTATCCCATACAGTGACTCACACAGACAGTGACCGACAACACTGATGTATCCCATACAGTGACACACACAGACAGCGACTGACAACACTGATTTATCCCACACAGTGACAAACACAGACAGTGACTGATGACAACAGTGATGTATCCCACACAGTGACACACACAGACTGTGACTAACAACACTGATGTATCCCACACTGTGACACACACAGACAGTGACTAACAACACTGATGTATCCCACACAGGGACACACACAGACAGTGACCGACAACACTGATGTATCCCATACAGTGACTCACACAGACAGTGACCGACAACACTGATGTATTCCACACAGTGACACACAAAGACAGTGACTGACAACTGGCTGACAACACTGATTTATCCCACACAGTGACAAACACAGACAGTGACTGATGACAACAGTGATGTATCCCACACAGTGACACACACAGACAGTCACTGACAACACTGATGTATCCCACACAGTGATAAACACAGACAGTGACTGACAACACTGATGTATCACACACAGTGACACACACAGACAGTGACTAACAACACTGATGTATCCCATACAGTGACACACACAGACAGTGACCGACAACACTGATGTATCTCACACAGTGACACACAAACTGTGACTAACAAGTGACACACACAGACAGTGACTAACAACACTGATGTATCCCATAAACACTGATGTATCCCACACAGTGACACACACAGACAGTGACTGACAATACTGATGTATCCCACACAGTGACACAAAGACAGTGACCGACAACACTGATGTATTCCACACAGTGACACACACAGACAGTAACTGACAATACTGATGTATCCCACACTGTGACACACACAGACAGTGACTGACAACACTGATGTATCCCACACAGTGACACACAGACAGTGAATGACAACACTGATGTATCCCACACAGTGACAAACACAGACAGTGACTGACGACTGACTGACAACACTGACATATCCCACACAGTGACACACACATACAGTGACTGATGACAACACTGATGTATCCCATACAGTGACATACACAGACAGTGACTGACAACACTGATGTATCCCACACAGTGACAGACAGTGACTGACAACACTGATGTATCCCACACAGTGACACACACATACAGTGACTGACAATACTGATGTATCCCACACAGTGACACACAGACAGTGACCGACAACACTGATGTATCCCACACAGTGACAGACACAAACAGTGTCTAACAACACTGATGTATCCCACACAGTGACAACCACAGACTGTGACTAACAACACTGATGTATCCAACACAGTGACACACACAGACTGTGACTGACAACACTGATGTATCCCACACACTGACACCCACATACAGTGACTGACAATACTGATGTATCCCACACTGTGACACACAAAGACAGTGACTGACAACACTGATGTATCCAACACAGTGACACACACAGACAGTGACTAACAATACTGATGTATCCCACACAGTGACACACACAGACAGTGACTGATGACAACACCGATGTATCCCACACAGTGACAAAAACATACAGTGACTGACAACACTGATGTATCCAACACAGTGACACACACAGACAGTGACTAACAACACTGATGTGTCCTACACTGTGACACACACAGACAGTGACTGACAACGCTGATGTATCCCACACAGTGACAAACACATACAGAGACTGACAACACTGATGTATCCAACACAGTGACACTCACAGAATGTGTCTGACAACACTGATGTATCCCACACAGTGACAGACACAAACAGTGTCTAACAACACTGATGTATCCCACACAGTGACAGACACAAACAGTGTCTAACAACACTGATGTATCCCACACAGTGACAGACACAAACAGTGTCTAACAACACTGATGTATCCCACACAGTGACAGACACAAACAGTGTCTAACAACACTGATGTATCCCACACAGTGACAAACACATACAGTGACTGACAACACTGATGTATCCAACACAGTGACACACACAGACAGTGGCTAACAACACTGATGTATCCAACACAGTTACACTCACAGACTGTGACTGACAACACTGATGTATCCCACACAGTGACAAACACATACAGTGACTGACAACACTGATGTATCCCACACAGTGACAAACACAGACAATGACTGAAGACTGACTGACAACACTGACATATCCCACACAGTGACACACACAGACAGTGACTGATGACAACACTGATGTATCCCACACAGTGACAAAAACAGACAGTGACTGACAACTGACTGACAACACTGACATATCCCACACAGTGACACACACAGACAGTGACTGATGACAACACTGATGTATCCCACACAGTGACACACACATACAGTGACTGACAATACTGATGTGTCCTACACTGTGACACACAATGACAGTGACTGACAACACTGATGTATCCCACACAGTGACACACAGACAGTGACTGACAACACTGATGTATCCCACACAGTGACACACACAGACAGAGACTGACAATACTGATGTGTCCCACACTGTGACACACACAGACACTGACTAACAACACTGATGTATCCCACACAGTGACACACGCAGACAGTGACTGACAACACTGATGTATCCCACACAGTGACACACACAGACAGTGACTGACAAAACTGATGTATCCCACACAGTGACACACACAGACAGTAACTGACAATACTGATGTGTCCCACACTGTGACACACACAGACAGTGACTGACAACACTGATGTATCCCACACAGTGACACACAAAGACAGTGACTGACACCACTGATGTATCCCACACAGTGACACACACAGATATGTACAGTGACTGACAACACTGATGTATCCCATACAGTGACAAACACAGACAGTGACTGACACTACTGATGTATCCCACACAGTGCCTGAGAGAAGCTCCAGGACAGCAGGCTCCCGGGAGGTAGCCTCCTCAGTAGAACCATTAGGTACACAGTTTGTGTGGGGGTCTGACAGAGTTGTGACAGTGTAGATTGGCTCCTGGTAAAAAATGTCACATGTGGTTACTGGTGATTATGATAAAACACATATTTAACAGGAACGTTTTGGTAACGTAATACATTTCATTGACAGGTAAGTGTCTTTTCTATTTATAACATGTAGCTGTACTTTCTATTGGACTTTCATTTTCTTCTTTTACTTTTAATTCTTTGTACGCGTATTTGCATATAGACACGACAAGTGTTGCAGTTTCATGGCTAAATCAATTTTTAAATTATATTATTAATAAACTGTATATATTTTTCGCAAACATCTTTTTGATATGAAATATATTAATTGATTTTAAAAATTTAAGTAAAGGTTTTGATAGATTTAATTGTTTTATAAAATAGATAAATATAAGTTTTCTATAGAAGTTACATAACATAAAAAGAATGTACCTAAATCTGACTACCAGTGTAGCAGCTAGAGGCAATATATATAACTGAAAATTATTAGACAATATGACAAATTTAATTAAAAAGATTATTTTAATATAAACATGTACAATAAATGAAATTTTTCAAAAAGCGTGAGACAGAGAAAAATCTTCAAAAAGGGGGAGGTTTTTTTCAGGGGATGGGGGGGGATGGTGATGAAAAATAGGGAGTATCTGTCCTGCATAAACAGGAGACTTAACACTTATGGTATAGGGTGATTGCAATTTCATGATCCTTTCTAATTTTGAGTTTTCTACCCATAATTAGTTCAAGGGAAACACTTTTACCATTATCTCCGTATATCTTATGAAAATCAGAAAGGCTGCTTTAAAAGGCCTTGATACAAAAGTACTTTATGAAAATTTTGGTTATGTTTTAAACATGGTTAAGTATTTATATGTAAGAGGTACAATCTTCATATCCATACATATACCCTGTGACAGACATTTACAAATTGTTCAGCTCCCATTCTAGGTATAAATCAGTTATTTTAAAAGGCAATGCTACTGTTTTCATGAACAGAATTTCTTAACCTGACTTTAGATTGAAGGTATATCAATTTTAAAACTATTTTTCGTGTTAGATTTCCTGATGGGACTGGTTTTGATTAAAATCCAGAGGATATATATTGTTCATGACACGGAATGAAAAAGATAGATCCGAGAGAGTTCCCTCCTGGACAGGGGTTAAGGACCGAGATCAGGATGCATATAATTTACTGACATCCACTATTTTGTAAAATTCATTAGTTTGTATGGGATGGTAAATAGTGAAAAGGATCCTAGTCTGGGGAATGTTTTCCTGATTCAAGTGTTACTCATTATAGAGTCTGTATCACTTATCTCTGTCGTAATTTAAATTCTCAGCGATTCTTACAAATCATGTATTTCTTAATTCCATAGCATTCTCAATCCACTAAATAAAAATATTTAAAGATCAAACAATTTCAGCAATGCAATTTTTAAGAGTCTTAAGAATAAAGATGTCTCATAGTATTCAACCGGAGCTAGATCTCAAATTATGAGTTCATTAGAAAAATTGAGGTTATGCCATGACAAAATGTCAATACATGTACGTCAAGTTTTCGTTTCAAACAATTACTCCTTAAGACTTGTGTTATGGGAACTTGAATCTCTTGGGCAAGGTAATTAATTTTCATAAAAATAAAGGAAGCTATTCTCAAAGACCAGATTGTGCCCAATATTGAAATTAATGGAAAGTTGTTTTAATGACTTGATACTTCCTTGCTATGAAGCATCACTTTGGGCAAATACATATAAAAAACTGTGCACTTTTTCATAAATGAAAGGCAAAGACCCTGTGGGAAAAGAGAGGTGGTGCTCGAAAGGAGAAATAGGGGTAAATTTTGAAAAAGACTGTTTAGGAGCTTATAAGTATAAATTGAATTTCTTAGAACTATCTCCGTATTAAAAACAAGAGTTTCATTTCACTCATCATGGCCCCTGCTGATGTTTCCTCCTGCATATAAGAATGACAGAATTCTGGCAGAAGATTGCAAATATTGTCTGTGGAAGGGAAAATGTAGATTAATTTCATTGATTATTTTTGTCTGGAACACATTGAGTGACAGGGAGGTCGATTGTTGTGATACTGATGATCTCTGATTATTTATATACAGAAAAACAATAGAGCATCATTTAACAGAATCTTGTACCTCTGAATTATTTAATTCGCAGTGAATATAATGATTTTCCCAAAGGATCTTTTGTGAGACTGCAATGCTAGCATTTCAGTGGTTAGATGCGTTCAAGCTTTGTTAAATCCATTCCTTCTCAAATCAATAGCTATTTTTGTAACTGTAAATAAGTTATTTTTTGTGTCATGAAATTACGATAAATCATGAAGCATCCCGTTGAATGGAGTGGAAAGCATTAATCATTCAACCCTAGGGGTTTTACATGTTAGAACTTTTCTGGAATATCTGAACATGGAGGCTGAAGAGAGTGATTTGGCTCCCATTATATAGTGACTGAAAATATCCCAGAAAATATGCTTGATGTATTATATTGTATATGAGGGCTGGAAATTGTACCGTACTACCATTATTTAATAACTACCGGTAGATGGATTGGACAACATGGTGAAATATAAAGATTTTGACTGACATTTCATGAAATACATATTACATACAACAGAGACAGTGCATTGGGTCTCTTTAAGGGTATTGCTGTCATCTTATAATATCATTCTTAAAGATCCCCTCTAAAACAGTAACTGCATGTGCATCAGAAAGTGATTTTTCTGGCATGATTATTGCTCTGATAAATAATTTCTGAAAAGAAAACTATACCATGCAAGACTTTAAGAAGACACTTGAGATGAAATAAAGAAAAAAAAAATATTCAACAACAGTGTTCTTAGTGTAAAAATTGAGCATGGCTAGACATGCAGGGTTAGAAACCTGGACCATTCATTATACTGTGACGTGTCACTCAGACTGAGTAAGCAATCTGGTCAACAAAAGTCTCATGCCCCTATAATTGCATCACAATGATATCAAAAGCAAATTGATAAGGGGATCAAGGTTACTATATTTAAAAAATCCAAAGTGGCCAGTTCCATAGTGGTTTACCTGCAATGGGTGACTTCACAATATTGAGTTATATTCCAATGTCCATCTAGAAATGTTCAAGGTCACAGCAAGGGAACAAAGGTCAAGGTCATAAAGTTGATAATGTATAATCAGTATAGATAGACCGTCACTCAATTCCAATAAGACCTATCTTATTGTTTAAATAATTCACCCCTGAAATATCATAACGATAACTCACAGTATACGTCTTGTTAAATGTTAATGCATAAAAAAATAGATTAAAAGGAATTTGCAATGGGGAATGTTTAGCTGAGTGAGCCGAGTCTTGATTTTAAGTCAGTCTGTGCTTCATTTGTCGGTAAGACCAAACGTAGTGAGTTAACCCTACCTTACTTTGCCAGTGACTTAAGCTTGATTAGTCCGTGAACCAGCACCCTCTTCGTCAGTGAGCCCAACTTACTTTCTTAGTAGACTGAGTTCACTTTTGATTTTATTCAGAATAGACAAGTTATAAATGATAAATGTTTACTATAAAAACAAATAAAGTACAGACTGCAATGTATGAACAGGTTTCGAGACCATGCAATATTTTATATAAAGCAGTTTCCATGTACACTTTCATACACTGCAGATATTTCTTTCACTTTTTATATCAATATTATTTCATAATGACTCCAAAAAAGCTACTTAAAAATTCATACATGCTCCGTCATTCAAATTCAATTAATATTCCTCTATCACATGAATTTACGATATGTATATGCTGTTTGAATGTCTGTGTGCTGTGTTGTAAGAGGAGCACATGGATGGCTGCTCCAGTAAATAGAATAGTGCAATAAATTCTGTCCACGAGTCTCATGCTTTACAAGATGCACATGTGGAAGGCCGGAGAAATTGATGTCATTTATTAAAGAAATTCACTTTTAATGAGAGTATACATATAACGTTCTTTCCCCTTGGTTAATTTTTCTTTGCTTTCCTGTCCTATATAATAAATTCACGCATTTGAAATTGGATGTGAGAAATACTTAAAACTGGTTGGTTAACATGACAAAATTGTTCGCTGCTTTCATGTTATACAGAAAACAAAATTTTGCAATTCCCCTACAAAAATGTTAATATTAGGAAATCTTCATTTCCATATTTGGGATTATTTGTTTGCAAAACTACCTTTATAATGAAAACGATAACATAACAGTTTTAACTCTCACCTGATTAAAATCAAGTAAATAAACACAAAAATTATTGACAAAACACAGAAATCTTTAATTGACACCTTCAGACATGCCTTTGTGGTATTCTAAAGAAACAGTGATAAGAGGGTTGGCTGTGGTATACAAAGGTTGTATATCATTATNTAGCATGTCAGCTAACCACTCTTAGAATGATGCAGATCTTATTTCAATGTAAGAAAGTATATAACACTACATGGCATTGGACGGGCCTATATTGTTCCGCCCCGCGGTACTCTTGTTTTGTTTTTTGTTTTGTTGATTTACTTCTTTTGGGAATTATCATACCATTGAAAAACATGGCTTAGCTGTATAGTCTAGACATAGAGTGGAAGTCACCTACACTCACTATAACATACAGAACATTCAATTGTCTGTTTGCCAATGTTAAGTGATAATTAGTGTCAGTTTTGTGCCTAACACAGCCCGTAAACACTATCCTGGACATTTACTAGGGTAGTGAAAGTGACCAGTTCAATAATGTTAGGCCAGTAAGATACTCCTTTTTGGACAAGCTCAGTGCTGTAGCATTTTTTCTGTCACATATTGTTCTATTTGTATCTGTCAACATGGTAAGTAATGGGCTTGTAATGTCAGGCTGGTGCTTCTAGTCAGCTGTTTGCCGGATACACCTAAACATAAGGATTTATGTATGTTACTACAAATTAACAATATACCATGATTTGTGTTAGATCCATTTCCCTTAAGGATATATGCTACGTACCTTACACATTATATCTGTTATTTGCATTAGAGTTGTCTCCCTTGAAGAAATATGCTACCATACTCGTTATATCTGTGATTTGTGTTAGAACTATCTCCCTTAAGGATATATACAGCCTTACATATTTATCTGGGGTTTTTTGTGTTGGAGTTGTCTCCCTTAACAATGTATGCTACCTTACACATTGTACCTGTGATTTGTGTTAAAGTTATCTCCCTTAACAATGTATGCTACCTTACACATTATACCTGTTATTTGTGTTAAGGCAATCTCCCTCAAGGATATATGCTACATACCTTACACATTGTACCTGTGATTTGTGTTAGAGTTATCTCCCTTAAGGATGTATGCTTCCTTACACATTGTACCTATTATTTGTGTTAGAGTTATCTCCCTTAAGGATGTATGCTACCTTACACATTGTACCTATTATTTGTGTTAGAGTTATTTCCCTTAACAATGTATGCTACCTTACTCATTATACCTGTTATTTGTATTAAGGCAATCTCCCTTAAGGATGTATGCTACCTTACACATTGTACCTGTTATTTGTGTTAAGGCAATCTCCCTTAAGGATGTATGCTACCTTACCCATTGTACCTATTATTTGTGTTAGAGTTGTCTCCCTTAACAATGTATGCTACCTTCCTCATTATACCTGTTATTTGTGTTACGGCAATCTCCCTTAAGGATGTATGCTACCTTACCCATTGTACCTGTTATTTGTGTTAGAGTTATCTCCCTGAAGGATGTATGCTACCTTACACATTGTACCTATTATTTGTTTTAGAGTTATTTCCCTTAACAATGTATGCTACCTTACACATTATACCTGTTATTTGTGTTAAGGCAATCTCCCTTAAGGATATATGCTACCTTATCTGAAATAATTCCTGTTTTATGAGTTATTTACCTTAAATTGTTTGAATTAATCTCATTATTCAGAATTTCCAAAGTGCATCTTCAAATGTGACATCAAATCATTTTGCCAGACTATTCATAAAAGATGTTTTATAGCCTATTTTGAGTATATAAATATAGACTGCATATAACTTAATTACAAATTATTTTCAGGTAAATATGTACCTTTTGATGTCATTAGTGGAGATTAGTGTGATGGAGACCAAAGTTCTGCTCCAATGAAATGTTCAATCACAACCTTCTCTTGAAAATATGAATGTAGACATAAAACAGTAATTATAATCATCTTCTCCAAGACTCTGGGAAATTAGTTAATGTTGTAATTACATGCTCACTTGATTGTACTGAAGGATGCTGAATCTAACTCATTATGATAATGGATGTTTAAACGGTGTGTGTAAGTGATAAACCATGTTTTGTAACATGACAGCGAAGGTGACCCCTCCTCAATATACTTGGAACTAGTTCTGCCAAGGTTCACCCAGTGGATCCAAGATAATCTAAAAAGAGGAGGCCAAAACACCAGTTTCATCTGCACAATCTACAACCCCTATTGAGGTCTGAAATTAAATTAATCAAATTAAAGGGGAGATGGGGGAGGGGGGGGGGGCATCATTCACTATTCTCAGTCCTCAATTTATAGTTTAACAATTGATATTTGCAGGACCTCAACAGGATTTTATTACCAAACTTTCAGAGGAGATGATATTTTCATATTTCTTGACTTACATTGTTTTTAATAATATAATACTCAGATGCATTTTCCAGGGATGTGTACTCAAATCAGCTCAAATACAAAATACTAGGGAATCAATCCATGCACTAATATAAAGATGGCAGTCATTAATATCGCTCCTATTTTACCCCCCAAAACTAGGCCCCATGGATACAGACCTATTAGGCCTCTTGTCATGTCATGACCTCCGCTGTTACTGGTAGGATTCATTTACCTGGTAATGAAGGTTTTTGCCTATAACTTTACCCAATAGACAACCATTCCTATGAGATATTACATTCCGTGGATGCATATGGTACGACTGCCCCATTCAGACGTAATTTTTTGCTACATGATGTATCGAGTATAACAACAAGCAGTTACCTTGTAAACAATCTCAAGTTACTTCCTATATCGTCCTGGCTACCACCTCGGATTATAGCAACATCAATTCAGACAAACGTTTTTAATTACTGTAAGGATTAGGATGGGAAAATAATACTTGTGTTACAGTGATGAAAGTCTCTGTACGAGATACAATAATATATACAGACACTACAGCATTAGTGTGGATCTTAAAGAGAAGAGGGAACAAATGCTACATGGTAAGTGGTGGGACAGGAACAGCAACAGCTAGAGCTTAGAAATAGAGGTATTGGGATAGGTCTAGACTGGCCACCGTCTCTAGAATATTGAATTATTAAGAAAGAAGTAAACTCAAAAAATTTGATCACTTGAATGTTTGATTCTAAACAAGGGGGAGATAAGCTAGTAGTAAAATGCAGCTGAGAAAGTCTTCATAAAAACTTAGGGACTGGTAGCCAGTCTAGGATAGGTATGTTGGGGCTACTGTCTGGGGCCTGGGGCAGCTAGAGAAGCTATATACCCTATGGAGGGACTAATTAAGATTGATCTGTAGGTATAGGCAGCTAGAAGGGATAGCTAATTAGGGAGGGAGTAATTAAGATTTGAGGGGACAACTAGAGGAGCAAGTCTATATAGGGAAGGACTATACAGGATGGGCCAGCTAGGGGCAAGTAGATGAGCCCCAAGCAGCTGGAGGAGGGCAGCTAGCTATAGAGTACGTAGCTTAGAATTAGCCTTGGGCAGTAGGGGGCTGGCATAGAAAAGACGGATTAGCATGGCAAAAAGGGAGGGTAGCGAGTGGGAACTGCTATAGCTATTATAAACCTCTTAGGCGTGAGATTTGGGTTGTCCCTGCTTTATTTGGTTTGATGGCACTGTCAGATATCAAACACTGCGTTAACATATGGCACTGTCAGATATCAAACACTGCGCTAACATATGGCACTGTCAGATATCAAACACTGCGTTTACATGTCATTAACACTCATTTTGACAGAGAATATATATAGTGTAAATATAAGGTTGGACTAGTGACAGAAATAAAAACTAATTTGAATGTTCAAATCTTCTGATAATAGAATAGAATAGAGCTTAACTTATCCGTATGGGTATAAACGAAGAATCTTTCTAGTATATTTTTGTTTTTGTTTTCTCCTTAAACTTTATGAAGAAAGCTACCGGGGTGTCGTAAACTGTTACAGAAAAGTACAGTTAAATGCCAGTCGTTTGATACCTGACACAGCAAGTAAAAAAAAACACCACATAAACATATGGTGCACTTAATTATACTTTGATAAAAACCTGCAGATCACAACACAATTTACCCAAAAAGACATATGACATTTACTCCCAGCCCCCAGCTAGACTGGGACACCAGCGGTTCGTCACTCCCTAACAATACAGCTCCGACATTGTACGTTGATGGGAGGAGGGACAAATTGTTCGAAATAACATCTTTAGTACGAGTTGATTTATTCGAGTTCGCTTGAAAAAATTTACATTCATGGTCATTGATACTCTTGATCCAGTTTGACAGAATTGTACAAAATGGCCGTTTATTGTGAAATGAAAGATCTCTAAAAAGGTTGATGTTTTTTCCCCTCCATTGTACAATGCTGCTACAGCACCGCTGTATACTTATTGACTTACAATGAGAGCACTCAGTGAACAGCTGACCAACACAGCCAAGTAAGGTAAATGTCCTGTAATTTTGATGAAGAAATAATTTTGTTAGGCGGAGAACATAATATGAGCCGAAATTGATAATTAAAAAAGTCAGTAAAATCAAACATGTAACTTCGATTTTTGCTACAGAATATGTCTACAAGTTGTGCACATGTGTCCCTTCACTAGGTGTGTTTTTATACATGCTTGTTTAAAAACTGTGCCCAGACCTCCTCGAATCCAACATAATTTTTGAATATCGGCACTCTTAATAAATTTTCAGGATCTACATGGATAAATGTAGCGTTACCCTTTTCAGGAATCTGTCACGAAAACTTCAAAACCATCAGGGAAAGGGTAACAAGAAAATGTTTGGCCTGTGAAGATTTTCCATTTGAAAGTGTCTGAACCTAAACCTGTGTATTGATTTGATTCTTAATTTTGTTAGAAAATTAAGTATATGACATAGCTATTTAAAGACTGCGTACTTATACAAACATGTTCTGAAATGAAACTATAAATATTAGGACTCCATATGTTAACAAAGGTTAATAGTTAACAGTGGTTAAATTTTTGAAGGCTTACTTTATTCTGTTTGCATGATCATGTTAACATGTGGTAGTAATAGAAGTCCCTGGTATGCTAGTATATCTTCATCCATATTTTTTTTCTGTTAAAAATATCCGTCTTACTGCATACCTGTGTTATAAGATTGAACATTTCTGTCTCTAAAAACAGTCCTCTCTTATCAAACTTCAAATTTATTCAGCCAACATTTTGATTTTATTTTAAACATGAACATTTTACGTAGCCTGCCTATTTTAGAGTTAAGTGAAGTGTTGGGTCTGCTGTTAGCTGAACAGTTTAGTGCCTTAATTCTTTACTTAAACACAAGTAATATTTTGAGTGTTGTTGAAGCATTATTAAAAATAATCCCTCTATTACAATGTTATATGGGTGTAACATGAAGTCTTTGGATAAAGAGTGTAAGGATTAAGGAGTGTATTTCTTTAATATATTATCTAACCCTCAGCTGAAATGTATTGCATGATCGAGTGGAGAAATCTACACTGCCAAAGGAAATAGACACTGCTAAAGGTTCCGTCTATTTCATATGAACTTGATGATTGCAGGTACCTTATACAAGACAATAGAAAATAATAACATGTATAAGACAATCTGGAAGGGAATCCAAAGAATCTTGTATAATAAAAATATGGGGGAAAAAAGAGATATATAAAGCCCATTTGGCCTTTTGTTTAATGTTGAAATTAACAGTTGCCTTTTCCATCTGTAAATGTCTGGTTATATATTTGTTGTAGAGAAACAATTGTTACAAATTGAACAGGATTTTGGTAGCTAATGAGACCATATGTCTGTGAACATGGTCCATTTATACAATTTAATCACAAGTATCAGTTTAATTGTTTAACTGGACTGTTTGTGTGGAAGCTGTTCCTCGTCAGTCACAACAGGTTGAGCATCTGTCTGAATGTAGCAAAAAATTACAGCCTCGAACTATGAAACTAAATATAAGATATATGTCCTTATCTATTGAAGTCAAAAATGGATTTTCAATACCTATCCAATTTTTAAGGGGTTTTTAGGTCACCTGAGATAAAGTCTTGACCGACCTTTTGCGATCGCCTTTTGTCCGTTGTTGTTCGTCAATTGTCGTCCATCCGTAAATAATTCACAATTTTTACTTCTCCATAATCACTGAACCTATTTGATTTCAATAAAATTTTGCTGGAAGGCTCCATGGTCAAATGCAAAGTAAAATTGTGATTATATGGATCTTACCTGCCAGGGATGGGGCCAAAAGGGGTCAATTTGGCTAAAATTTTAACAATTGTCTTCTTTAGACAACAATATGCTAGAATAAAATCCTCTTCATGGAGACATTATGTGATTAGTCAAAATACGAATGTCACAACCCTCATGTCATCCATTCCCCCTTGGAGGACGGGGGTAAATTTGATCTTATTATATTAGATCATGTTATTATTTCACTTTTTTTTTCTGACAATATCACAACAATTATAACAATTGTATTACAACTCAGGTAACCTTTAAGGCCCATGGGCCTCTTGTTTGTCAAACATAATGTTGAATTCTTAAACATTATCTCTAGATCTTTTCAGAATTACCAGGTCACATTCATGAAAGTAATTAGAAAATTCCTACATCTTCTTTCATATTTTAAACATGTTCCGTATGTTTCCTTTTATTTATTTCAAGTATTCCAGTCATAAATTTCTACACCTGATTTCCAGCGTGTAAATTGGAAAATCTCCCTTCTTTGTTATGTGTATAAATAGGCAACCTAAAAATAATGTGACTCACAGAAGTAAGATTCACATATTGGTTCAGCTGTTGCTTTGCTAATTTGCGTTTTGTATTTTCAAAAGTCCAGTATTGTCTTCTTGAATGAAACTTTTATGTATGCGCCATACACTAATTTTTTAAGTATCAAAAGCTGTGACAGAACTTTGATTTCTTTAGTCTAATAGCTTATATATTTCTGATCGATAAAGAAGTATTTTTGCTGTAGCCTGACAAAATTATGCAACAGATTGTAACAGATTTTCTGCTCAATACTTGTAGTTATCCTTTGAAGAAAGATGAATCAGTTTTATTCTGCTCAAACTTTGAAAAGCTTTCCAAAGAATCAATAAATGCTTTATGTGTAATCTTCAGCCACTGCACTGTAAAACCCATCTCTGTCAGTGTTGTTGATAACAGGAAAAATATTAGAAAAGAAATCAGTCTAGGATTTCTGAATAAGCTACATTGTAATCAATTATATCCAGCCATTCTTGCTAACGCTCCATATATTTGAGGGAGACGCAAGATTTTGGACTCTAAATTTGAACCTATTCACAACCAGTTAATTTATTTGAACTATCCCTATATTCTATCTGAAACAACAACTCAAAATATGCCATTCTAAAGGTTTTTTCCCCTAGGTTGTATACACACATTTGATTGAAATGTGTTGAATTTTGAGAAATGATGTGAAACTCTTGCACTAATCTTAAGATCTGACTAATTTCCTGGAGGTATACCATTTTTTCCAAAATTATAAGCCAAACTTTGTCCGGATAATCCCTCCTACACCTCTCATTTGAGTTTTGTGATTATAAATACAGATATTTTGATTTGTTTGGATTTCTACGGTTTTTAAGGAAGTTAATTGTGCCCCATTTGGTAAGTTCTTCGTTAAATCTTGTACACATTAATCCTACAGTTTCGGTAAAAAATTATGAAAACTTCACATGTAATCACCAAACTAGTAAAATGTACTCCTATGCTTGTATCCAGTTTCTTATGGAAGTTTTACCCTTTTCATTTATCATTTCATTTTATCATAATTTTTCAGAAGTACTGTTTCTTATCTTCTTTTTCAATATTTATGGATCTGTTACACAAGTTTGGTACTTTAATTAGGCCTTGACTGTATGATTGTGATTATTGGCGTTTTGCCTGTTTCGTGTGTGAGATTAACTACATTGAAATTAAAGTTAATTAATGAAACTGTTTATAGTAGTGTATTATCAATTGAATATTTTGTTTTTTTGTTTTGTAGATGTAATCTTTTACCTATGGGAAAGAAAAATAGGGCAGTGTCAAATGGCACCCAGGGAAACAAGACCCATTCCAAACCTCCGAGTCCGTCACGGGCCAAACACAAAAAGTCACCGATCAGTGTTCCACAATACTTACAGATAGTGTCAGTACTGGCCGCAGTGGTAGCTGTGGTCACGTATCTGGTGATAATGTACGTCCCATTGTCAGACTTAACTACTCTTGTTTCTCAAGACACAACCACCTCTTCAACACCTTCTGTTACACCGGAGTCTAAACCCTCCCCAGAGTCAAAATCATCGTCAAAATCGTCATCTAAATCATCTTCAAAGTCATCGTCAGAGTCATCATCCAAGTCCTCAACACAGTCACCCTCATCAACTACCAAAAAGAGTGCTCAAAGTTCCTCAGATAAATCGTCTGAAAAAACTCCAGTGAAATCCAAGTCAATTTCTACTGGTGGATGGCAATTGGCTGACGATGAGACCAATCAAATGTATGATTCCTCAATATGTACTATTGACCGACTTTCGGTACGTGACATGACGAGTGAAAAGTTTGAGAGTGTTTATAGATACAAGAAACCTGTGATAGTAACTTTTCCTAATGGAGCCAAGGACTGGACACAGCCTGACCGATGGTCAGTGAAGAACCTAAAGCATGAGTACGGCGAGTGGTCAGTTTTGTATGGAAACTCACTGGAGATCGTGAGAAGGGGAGGAAACGGCCACATGCAGACTTCCTTTACGGAATATGTAGATCAGCTGATGAACGACAGAGACGCTATGGGGGATCCCTTGTAAGTGTCAGTCATTTACAGCTAAGACATTTAGATACAGCTAACATACAGATACAGCTATTATACATTTAAAGTATGGGTTTGAGGGAGTATAGCAAGTTTCTGGTTCCCCAGGTGAAGCTACCCACCTGTCACAAGCATGTTTGGTCATTTCTGTGAGGAAGCAAGGAAATTGCCCAGGGAGTTAGTTTGCAACAGTGGGCTCGAAATTGCTAACAGAGTTAGTCTGCAGGGTGTTTTGGTTTTCGAACTAACTACTGGCTGATAGACATACATTGTAGCAAAAGGCAGGGATATAGTTGTTTTTATGAGTTCCTTTGAAGTGAATAAAATAGCGATATATTAATATATTTATAGCTTAGAGAAATATTTTACAAGTTTGTTTACAACTTGCAGATTCACACATGTAAATCAATATCAAGGAATGAACATGAATTTTTTAATAATGTTTTTGTTCTTAAATCAGGGTTCTAATCAGAGATGAGGATGGCCTATATGTTGTCTGTCTCAGTCCACACTTTTGTTTTCGGATATTATCTCGGAATCCGTAATATTAATCTTTCTGAAATTTTACATGCTGACAAACTGTAAAATGTAGGTTAAACAAATTCTAAGGTCAAGGTCACTGCTACTAAAAATAGTTCCATGGAGGTGGAGGGGGGGGGGGGGTTACAGTCCTCAACTTGGATCCAATAGTTTATTTTTTTTGAAACTAATAATGACATGTTGATACACTGTGATATGTAGATATGTAATAGGGATTTGAAAAAATTCCAAAGTCAATGTTACTTTAGATAGACCATTGGGCAGGGGTTACGGTCAGGCATATGGTTGGGCCCTTGCTGACCTATAATTGTTCTAGTTAACCCTTTCACCACTGTAGACCATAATGGACCCCTCCATATCAATGCATGGTAGAGTCTACTAAAGTTACATAGGGGTGAAAGGGTTAAGACAATTGATTTGCTTAGTCAGATTAAGTAGACTCTTCCATGTAAAGTCATCATTGAACAAAAAGTTTTTCTTCTACATAAATTTATTTTTGTACTATTGCTTCTAAAAAGTCGCTGATCACAAAGGGGAATTTGTAATTTGTAAGAATGTGGGCACTAATTAGGTTGTGCACATTTCTTCTGTTTATTCAAACCATGTTGCTTATACAATTTATCTAGTATCCTGCCTCCATATAGATATAAAACTTAATGCTAATTAAGGTCCTTTTGATATTATAGGAGATATTTGATAAATTTTACACTGGTACACTTTTTTGCAGTCTGAAATCAGACCTAACAAGACTTGACATACAAAAACAAACAGTGGAATGTTACACACCGGCAGGCTAAAGTTGTCACCGATATTGTTGACATTTAAAACTGATGTGTGTGTTTTGTCTCCGTTTTGACATTTTGTCCTGTAAACTGTAGAAAATTACTCATTGTATGGATCAAACATGTAAGAGCTTAGATGGAAATAAATCTTCTGTTGTTTTATGATTTACATTACTGCATTTGACCTAAAAAAAAGCAACCTTTGTGTTAAGTGACTCGGGGAAAGTTACCATGATTGTAGAATCATCCGAAATTTTCAAAAGATAGCTCTTTAGACATTTTCATTCAAGTCTGTTGGTATATTTGTTGAAGTGACAGGGACAGAAAAGGATTTGGTCTTAGGCGTGTTTATAAGGAGTTGGGCATTTTTTAGGTTGAGTATGGTAAACAGAATGATGGATTGTGGTATTTGTATCTATCATCCGAAGGTGACGTAGTAAACACATAGAAATTTCCCCAGGGTCAATAGCATCGCTTTTACTGAACTTTATAATACAATAGTGTGGCTATAGCCGGCTTGTATTCTGTCAAGATGGGATTTGAAATACATCAAAGTACAATGTGCAGCAAGATATTTGTTTCATATGTAATGCTATGTATCTATTATAATGCATTAAGGATCCCTGTACCACTGCCAAAAACTGTAACTACCATTGTTTTCAGCATGACTATAGCTTTGACAAATCATTTCTGAAAGACCAACAATAGTGGTGTGAGTGTCTTCAGGTTGTTTTACATGTACTGTCGCTCTAACTGACTGAACTACCTATAATCAATGGAAAAGTCTCGGCCCAACTGTGCTACAATTACATCCAGTTACATTAAGGGGAGGCTACTGTGTGTAAAAAAAAAACCAGGGATCCTTAAATCATTCACCCCTGAAATTTCATAATGAACTAATTCAACCTTTGAATTGGAAGAGTTCAAATTTGTCTTCAGGGTGAATGAGCTAAAACAAGAAATGCATGCATATCTCAATAATGTTAAATACTGAAAATCAACAGTTTGATTTAAGCTTTATTCCATGCTGTTTATTAAAGGTTTTATTTTCCTCACAGGTTATAAAATGTTTTCCTCCTTAATATCACCTGTTTGTATGGGTTTTCATCATTGTATTTTCAGCTACATCTTTGACCGAAGTTTCTACAACGATTCAACATTGCCAAAAACTTTAAAACCGCCAAAATATTTTGAAATCAAGGTAAGATTATGTTATTTGTCTGTATTTTATGAAATTTTATTTACGTCAATAAGATCTTTAGATGAAGAAACCTTTGAGATTTTACATTTACAAAGGATACATTGGAATATACACAGTTGGTCAAGTAAATTTGGTAATGCCTAGTTAATCAAATTGAAGCTTCAGGATCTTAAAGTTTCATGGCATTATTTTATTTATGAATGTTAACTTGAAAGAAAATATTTATCATCTAATACAATAAGGTTGCAACAGTTTGATGGTCAATTTGTTATATCCTCTGCTCACAAACATATTACACATAATTCAATTTAGCCACTTTGTAACTTCTGAATTTTCAAAATATTATTGCGTGCATGAACATTTTTTACCTAACTACATAGTCACGCACAATTCGGTAATACATGTATCAGATATGCTGTTGGATCTCAAAATGTGCTTCCTCAATTGAGACAGTAATGTTAAAGTCTAGAAATTAGATACTTATCAGTGTTATTGGATAAAGCTTGGAGAACTTCCATGGTTAAATCCTATGATAATTTAATTTTCAAATGGCAGCAAAAAAGACAGGGATAACTATTGATAAACAAAAATATTTGTACAATGTTCAGTCTGAAAATCCAGTCTGGTATATTAACCCATGATACAAGATGTTTAAATCAGTTTTATCATCATATTCTAAGTAGACATTGATAAAGATCAAAGGTCAAGATATACAGTATGTTTTGATCTTTCTCTTCATGAAATACTCTTAAAATCTGGAATGAAGATATTTTTATTGTTGATTGAAACCTGTTTAAACCAAACATCAATAGGACTCAGATTTTTAGTTGGAATATGCAAGTTTTCAAATGACAGAGCTTTTTTTACATCAAGATAAATACTGTTGGACTCTTATTTGAATTATTTTGTATATTAAGCTTGACAGAATATAGGGGCCTGGTAGCCGGGTGGTTAAGGTGTCTGACCGTCTATAATTACTAACCCTCCACCACTGGATCACAGGTTCAGGTCTACGTGGGGCAGTCGCGAGGTACTGGCCGAAGATCAGTGATTTTTCCCCAGTACCTCGGTTTTCCCCCACCACCAAAACCTGGCATGTCCTCAAATGACCATAGCTGTGTTAAAACGCAAACCAAACAAAAGATTACAGATATTATTTTCATTAAAACATACCTAGTAGATGGTCTGGTTTATACAGGTGTCCATCTTGTCCAGGGTTACACCAATCTGATTAAAATCATCTGTAAGCCTCCGTTAACTTTGTACTACGCAGGCGGAGCCATGTAACAGATAATTTTAATCAGATTGGGGTTCCACAAAAATACATACACTCGACCTAACTGAAGATCTGATTTATACAGGTGTCCAGATTATAAAGTTACATAGAAATGTATACACTAGGATCTAACTGAAGATCTGATTTATACAGGTGTCCAGATTATAAAGTTACATAGAAATGTATCCACTAAGACCTAACTGAAGTCTGGTTTATACAGGTGTCCAGATTATACAGGGTTACATAGAAATGTATACACTAGGAGGCAGGGTAGTCTAGTGGTAGGACGCCAGGCTCGTGACCAAAGTGTTGTGGGTTCAAGTCACAGCATAGCACTACTGTGTTGTATCTTTGAGCAAGATACTTTACTCCACTTGTTCCAGTCTACTCAGCTGTAAATGAGTACATGGTTGGGCAGCGCTAGAATTGTTGAATGCTAGCTGTTAGCGCCGAAATTGAAGCTCCGGCTGTATGCTCCCGAGGGAGTTGAGGAAGATATTGGCTGGTTGCAAAGGCCCTATAACTACGGATAATAATTTGTGAACCGCTTTGAGACAACCTACAAACTAGATTGTGATAAAGAGGTATATAAGAACCTCAAACTACTATTAATTATATTATTATTATTAAAGTGGGACTAAGGTAAAGGTCTGGTGTATACAGGTGTCCAGATAATACAGTTCTAAGTTCAGACACATTTCAGTTTTTGTTCATGTGTGTAAAATGAAGGATCACTTATATATGTCAAAGCTCAAATTTGTCTGGCAAATGTATCATAAATTATGTGTACATCAAAAATGTCATGCTAGTAATGCGACTTTTAAATACAGTTTTGTGGACGTAAACAAACTTTGATTTTCTGTTTTTAAAAGATACCATAAATGTATGATGAGTTGAGAATATATACACATACATATATACACCATGACAGGGACATGTGATGGGTGGGTGTCGGCAGATTTAATAGCACCACAATAGAAATTTAGAGTATTTTTTTCAATTTTCATAATGTTAGTGTAAAAATTCATATAAAATCCTATATTAATTTTAACATCAATTTTCTGCTGTAGTGAAGCTGTCTTCATGTTGTAGATATTCAATAAACAACAATGTGATCATATGGAAACGAAATTTATTTCTGATGCTTTTACCACTTTACTATACAAAATATTAAAATTATGCAGTGATATTAATAGAACATTCAGGGGTATACAATTCTATATCCCAATTGTACGAACACCTGGGCCTGAGCTTTTTCAAAGTTTCAATATTCATCGAACAAATTTCTCGCTTTTAAATTATTTTTAAATGTGCCTATGAGCTAGCTAGTCCTTAAGATATGAAATTATTCATCCTGACATTGAATATTCAGCCGGTAACAACTGAAATGTTTGAGAGCTTAATTATTTATTTATATTAAATTTATTTTCAAAATTATGTATGATTTTCTCCCCTTGAATGTAAAAATTACTCGTTAGATTTGTTAGGTTATTTGTGATAACTTCACTGATCATTTATGTTATTTATTTGAAATGAGAGGTTATCTATAATTGTCTCCCCCTGATTGTGATTGTTAGGTAATATGTGGTTATCTCCCTCTGATTGTAATTTATTTGATATGTGATTATCTCCCCCTGATTGTTATGTTGTTGATGTGATAGGTGAATTTTGATTATCTCCCCCTGATTGTAATTTACTTGATATGTGAGGTGATCTGTGGTTATCTCCCCCTGATTGTATGTTCTTGATGTGAGAGGTGAATTGTGATTATCTCCCCTTGATTATAATTTACTTGATATATTAGGTAATATGTGGTTATCTCCCCCTGATTGTAATATACTAAAAGTTATGTGATTATCTCCCCGCTTGTAATTTACTAGATATGTGAGGTGATCTGTTGTTATCTCCCCCTGAATGTAATTTACTTGATATGTTAGGTGATATGTGGTTATCTCCCCTGATTGTAATTTACTTGATATGTGAGGTGATATGAGATTATCTCCCCCTGATTGTAATTTACTTGATATATGAGGTGATCTGTGGTTATCTTCCCCCTGATTGTTATGTTCTTGATGTGAGAGGTGAATTGTGATTATTTCCCCTTGATTGTAATTTACTTGATATGTGAGGTAATATGTGGTTATCTCCCCCTGATTATAATATACTACAAGTTATGTGATTATCTCCCCCCGCTTGTAATGTACTAGATATGTGAGGTGATCTGTGGTTATCTCCCCCTGAATGTAATTTACTAAATATGTTAGGTGATCTGTGGTTATCTCCCCCTGAATGTAATTTACTTGATATGTTAGGTGATATGTGGTTATCTCCCCTGATTGTTATTTACTTGATATGTGAGGTGATGTGAGATTATCTCCCCCTGATTGTAATTTACTTGATATGTGAGGTGATCTGTGGTTATCTCCCCCTGATTTTTCAAATATGTTTTAGTTTTGCTCTATACATATTTGTCTCTCCCTTATTCTCAGGATGGTGTAGATGACAGTATATTCTTCATGGGAGCGTCGAGAAGTGGAGTCAGTTTCCACAAACATGCGGATGCCTGGAATGGCGTTATCTTTGGTCGGAAACGCTGGTTCCTGTACGACATCCACCAAACTCCCCCAGGAGGTAAACATTGAGACACACAGTGCTTTTTTTTACGTTTACAAGATCATGTGTTTGATAAGCAGAGAATATCTCAGAATTTTAAAATACAGGATTTATTTCAGCAAACAAAAAAGAAAAAAAGGAAGGTGATTGTCTATGTATTTATAAGAAGCACTATTAAAACTCTTTATAAGTGTTCCTGGTTTTTTTGGGGTTTTTTTTGCTTTTCTTATTTTTCGCAGCTTTGTTTATATATTTCGCAGATTTCATGACTTATGGCACAAAGTGCTGTGATTAAGTTTAATCAGATTCTTATTTTAGAATATTGTATTGATTTTTTGCAGAAAATTAACATAAAATTGTACTGTTAAATTCACAAAAATTAGAACCCCGCTAAAAGAAAAAAAAAATTCAGGAACTGTTTGAACAGGATAAACTGTGATAGCTTTCCCCCATGTAAAACCGAATTAATGTGAGATATTGGCTATATATACTTGGCAGGATCTGTTACATCAAGGCAATGAAAATGGATGAAAGTGTTTATAAAGTGTTTGAATCACATTTCCACACAAGCCCTTGGGAGGAGTTGATGTTACTGGGGGTGTTTTAGTAAGGATGACTAAGTACGGCCATGGCCATGCTACCTTTATAGTTGAGATTAATCTAAAAAACAATCTAGATTTATGTAATATTTATTGAACTAAAAACCGTTTTCCTTTCATCTGTGTCTCCATTATTCTGCCAAAGATAAACGTGTTGATAAATAGAATTAAATATTCATAGCTTTTTTATGATACCTAAAGTGACAATTTAGCTGAAAGGCATTTCCCTGCTTAATTGAAACATACACGATATATAAGCGGCTTCAAATTTCCATGTTGCTAACAGTATTTTTTTGCGTCTGAAAAATATTGATTCTTTAATCGTTGTAAATCTAAAATTTATTTAAAGATGGAAATGAATGTTATTAACCTTTACAATGACATGCAACATAGTTGTTTACGAACATGTTCGTTTACGAGGATGTAAATGAACATAGCATCTTTAATGTTCAGAATTGATATTTAAATCAATAAATAAGCACAAATCTTTACACAACGTTTTTAGCCTGATTTTAGTATGGTATAATGGATATCAAATGATGAAACAAATATACAAGGGCCAAGAATTCATTTTTGAGTCAAAGATCAAAGTCTGTGTTGTGCAGCTCCTGGAATCAAAACTGATGCCATTGATCAACTACAATTAAACTTTAAAGTATACATTATTTAATTCCCGTGTTAGGAGAACCCCATTCATTTTGGATACATTTCACACCAAATTTGCCCAATTCTTCACCTACATGTAACCTTAAAATATTCAGCAAGTAAGCCTTACTTCCTCTGATTTGCTATTCAAAAAGTATTACATCATAATCTTGTCATACATGTTGTAACTGTTCAGTGAAAATAGTGAGATCAGTGAAAATAGTGAAAATAGTGAGATCAGTGAAAATAGTGAGATCAGTGAAAAAGGTGAGATCAGTGAAAATAGTGAGATCATTTGATTTTCTTTTAGTGAGTTTTGGTAAAAAATAGTAAGATTTTTTTCTCTCAACAGTTAGAAATTAATGAAACATTTGATGCAGAAATAATTCTACATACGTGTGTATAACATTGTATTGTCTCATTTATGTAATTCTGTAGCCTTAACTTACATTGTTGGAACCAATAAATGGGAGATAAAGCATGTAAACCTTGTTCATACATTTTTTATTTCAAATTTAAGAGATGGAAAACTTTATCATATTTTTACCATTAAACAGTTATTAACATTGTCATAAACAGCTTTGCCTGTACCATATACATTCACACACTGAATCTAACAACTTTTAGCTTTGATTTGATACATATCTAACGGATTATGTATTTGACATAAGACTTTGTACCTATGTAGGTGTGTACCCAGGGTTTACACAAGGGGAATGGTACAGAAAACTCTATCCTCACTTGGGCGACGCCCTCAAACCTCAGGAGTGTATACAGGAGGCTGGGGAAATATTATACCTGGTAAGTGTACAGGTAATCTCAGGTAAGCTCTGGGGGAAAATATTATACCTGGTAAGTGTACAGGTAATCTCAAGTAAGCTCTGGGGGGAAATATTATACCTGGTAAGTATACAGGTAATCTCAGGTAAGCTCTGGGAAAATATTATACCTGGTCAGTTTACAGGTAATCTCAGGTAAATACTTGGAAAATATTATACCTGGTAAGTGAACAGGTAAGCTCTGGGGAAATATCAAACCTGGTAAGTGTACAGGTAATCTCAGGTAAGCTCTTTGGAAATAATATGCCTGGTAAGTGTTCCAGTTAATCCAGGTAAGCTCTTGGATAGGCTGTAGAAATAACTACTTATTAAATTAAGCTAGACTGATACAGGTAAATTCAGATTAACTTAGTAAGCATACTACATAGATAGATACAGTCAATTCTGGTTTGCCTGGGAAATACTCGATACTGCCTGGGAAAGGACAAGAAGATATTGCTTGGATTTACATATTTGTCTTTATACATGTAATTCATGTAGGGAAAAATATTTGGAAAATAACTATTTTTATTTCTAAAATCACTAAATCAACAGAGAAAAGTATTTCCATGATCATGTTTCAAATGATTTATTCCCATGGGGGCGATTCCATGAGCTCGAAATAGAAAATCCCCAATTGAAAAAAATGCTTTAAAACGACATCTTTTGAGTTGTTTTTTTTCTGATCATACCACTATATCTTAGAATATAGGAATTGTCCAGCAAAGTCACTGGTTAAAAATGTTCAAATTAAGGGTCAAAACTTGGGAGTTTCCCTCCAAATAAGGAAGAGTTGTCAAGTATGTGCATGCATGGGTTTAAATTAACGAAAGCCATTATTTCATCTAGAACGAAATCATTTGTTATATTCACAGTATATTTGATATCAAAGTCTACTCTCCAAGAAAGTCAAACAAAAATATTTGAAGGAATTTTCATGGTAACAACAATGATGAATCATGTAACTGATGGTTCCATTAATTTATAGATAATTTTACTGTTAACAGCCGGAGGGTACATACCACGGGACGATTAACTTGGGGGACACTGTGGCAGTAGGTATACAGAAGAAGCGTGCCAAGACCAAGGAGGAACGCTTGTTCTACGAAGGTAAGGTGTACAACTAGCTAGATTTTCTGTAAAAGATTGATGATTGTAACATAAGGTTTAAACACATGCTTTTATATCCAACCCAATGATCCAGTCTCCCACAATATCAGTGTAGACAGGTTTACTGACATACTGTCTTATCTGACCAAATGATCCAGTCCCCCTTGATGTCAGTGTAGACAGGTTTACTGACACACTGTCTTATCTGACCAAATGATCCAGTCTCCCACAATATCAGTGTAGACAGGTTTACTGACACACTGTCTTATCTGACCAAATGATCCAGTCCCCCTTGATGTCAGTGTAGACAGGTTTACTGACACACTGTCTTATCTGACCAAATGGTCAAGTCCCCCTTGATGTCAGTGGATTCAAATAAACCAGCTGGCTATTATGTTTCACCAAGTTATACATATAAAGTCTGTAAAATCAGATATCACTGTACAACACTTGTACTGCACTGATGTTTCTGTCACAGCAAAAAAAAGTGTTATATAGCAAAGTTTGGATATAGATATGCCTGGTTTATACAGGGTTTGGTTTATACAGGGTTTGGTTTGGACAGTTCATAGTGTGTATCCCATATTGTATTGTATATTGTATTACTTACCACTGTTCTCTGTGTCACAGACCATTCTGTAGTTGTCTCCTTTTTGTGTTGACAGAGTTGGCAGTCTCCAATGAAATTGGCACACTTATGAAATCAGACGAGAAAAAAAAGAAGTTAGAGTCAAGGAAAGTCCAAATTTTCAACAAACTCCAACAATTACTACCAGGTAAGCCTTACTAATGCATTACTTGTCCTTCCTTGTTCGGCAGACACCGTTCCTGACAAGCTCTTTAATGTTGTTACTATATGTAAACAGGTTTGGAGGGTTGAATGTGATGTTATGCCCTTAAAATATAAAGTATAGTCTCTCTGTTTATCGATCCATTCAGATGTCTGGACCAGAACTTATGAGCTGCTTTTTTAACAAAACTTCATTGATATCAGTATGTGTATTATGACAGATTTGTGTCCGCTAGGTCAAGGTCACTGCAAGTGTCAAGGTCAGAATAATGTAATGATTACTACTTATTAACTAAGCATTATTTGAAAAAAAATGAAAGATATTTGTATTTTTATTGAGTATGTATGTACATGTATATACCCTCAAAGTTAAGGTCACAGAAAAGGTCAAAGAAAAGGTCAAAGGTCAAACCAATGCAATGCTTGTCCAGACTGTAACTTTTGAATTGTTGGATGTTTTACGTATGTCGGGTAATACACAAAGGTCAGTACAGCCAAGGTAAATGGTTTCAGGAACATAAAAGCAAAATGTTTGACCCTGTGAAATAAAAGTTGTATGTGCCTTACCTAGATTAAGAGATTCACATGTTCATTTTTAAAATGTACTTCAAAATACTTATCCAAACACTATTTGTTTAACCCTATAACATGCTGGTGTTCTCTCTGACAGATAATGCTGAGGTTAAGATGAAACAAGGACAGATGTACTTTGATTTAAAACGACTAAGGGATGGACTGGAAAACACTCAGAAAGCAATCGACCTTGACCCAGATTTTGTCATTGCTCATCTTAACAAAGGCAAAATACTCACACAGGTATGGAAAATATTCCTTTTTTTATCATAGTTATGCAAGGGACATTAACCTTATACAGGTAACCAACAAGATAAAGAGTAATCTTTTTTGAAACTTGATAAACTTTTTGTTCATGGAACTATGTGTTGTTATATAAGCTGATATTTGATTGTGGATTGACCTTTGTTGACCTTTGATTGTTATTTGAACTTTGAATGTTGATTGACCTTTGTTTGTTGACCTTTGAATGTTATTTGACCTTTGAATGTTGATTGTCCTTTGTTGACCTATGATTGTTATGTGACATTTGAATATAGATTGACCGTTGTTGACCTATGATTATTATTTGACCTTTGAATATTGATTGACTTTGATAGTTATTTGACATTTGAATAAAGATTGACCTTTGTTGGTAGTTGATTGATAGCTGACCTTTGATTGTTACTTGACTCTATTGTTGTTTTACAGCTCAAGAAGGGTAAAGACGCTGAGGACGCTTACAACAAGGCCCTGGCCTTGAACCCTGACCTCTGGGATATCCATGCTGCCCTGGGCGACTTCTATATGAGCAATGGCCGCCCAGCGGAAGCTGTTCCACACTTCAAAAGGGTAACACATTTTACATTACTCTAATCAATTCATATTTGAAAATATCTTTACATTTTTAGCTCACCTGGCCCAAAGGGTACTTTCAAGGTCATAGGGGTCAAATGTCCAACAACTTCGTCTCAATAACCAAAAGGCCCAGGGTACTGATATTGGGCCTGTAGCATGCTGGGATGAAGGGCTACCAAGTTTGTTCAAATGAATGACCTTGACCAATTTTCAAGGTTACAGGGGTTGAATGTCTTAAAATCTTCAAACAACTTCTTCTCAATAACCGAAAGGCCTAGGGTGATGATATTTGGCCAGTAGCATGCTTAGATGAAGGGCTACCAAGTTTGTTCAAATGAATGACCTTGACCAACTTTCAATGTCATAGGGGTCAAATGTCTTTAAACAACTTACAACAACTTCTTCTCAATAACCAAAAGGCCCAGGGTACTGAAATTTGGCCTGTAGCATGCTGGGATGAAGGGCTACCAAGTTTGTTCAAATGAATGACCTTGACCAACTTCCAAGGTTACAGGGGTTGAATGTCTTAAAATCTTCAAACGACTTCTTCTCAATAACCGAAAGGCCTAGGGTGATGATATTTGGCCAGTAGCATACTGGGATGAAGGGCTACCAAGTTTGTTCAACTTAATGACCTTGATCCACTTTCAAGGTCACAGGGGTCAAATGTATTTAAATCTTCAAACGACTTCTTCTCAATAACCAAAAGGCCCAGGGTACTGATATTTGGCCTGTAGCAATCAGGGCTACCAAATTTGTTCAAATGAATGACCTTGACCCACTTTCAACCTAATGTCATTGTTTAACATTCAAGGTCACACTGGTATTCTGCCTGTAGCTGTATTTTAGTCCACTTTTAAGATTACAAGTGTGAGATTAATACCAAGTGAGCGATGCAGGCCCATTGGGCCTCTTGTTATTAAATGTTCTTCTCTGTAGGTTATAATTTGTTCATTGAAAAAAGCTTAAAAGCTGCTTTAAATTATATATACAACATAAAGTAAAATATTATCACAATTTTGTATATCGGAATTCAGCATGTCTTGACTGGAACTGCCAAGTAAAAGTCATTTTAAGTAGGGTGGGTGGGTGGGGGGGGGGGATATTTTTGTTTTATCATGCTTGTCAAACTATCAGTTTATTCCTGGAATATACTCAAAGGGAATAAATTTCACACCTCACCATTAGATGTGACCACCATTTTCTCTACTTAACCGAAAACAATTTACCATATATTTATACTTTATCAAGCCAGAAATTATGTTTAACATTAAGGTTAGGTGATCTCACAATAAGGTTTGGTGATTTTATTATTGCTGTTATCATTGACAGGGTACGGAGCTACAGCCGGACATGATGCCATTCTGGTTATATCTACAACAAGCGCAACAACAAGCCGGACAAAAGAGTGCTGCCATGGTTACCGCACAAGTCCTTAACAAGTTACGCCTGAAAAACATGAAGACAGAAACACTACAACCTACAAAGAAATCTGGATAAGAACTAGTTGCTCAGGTGTTGCATAAGTCATCAGTGACCTTGAATAGTACGTGATACAGTGCTACCTGCGTACAAGTATCCAGTTTTAATTGTGTTTGTGTCCTGTGGTTTTTATGCATGTAGGTACTTTCACGTGGTAGTCGCGGTATCATTTCAGGTACCATTTTTGGATGCAGACTAATGCTGCTATTTGCATTTCTTAGTTGCTTTTTGTCTGAGGCATTCTTATTGATTATACTGCTGAACAGTTGGCCAAACAATACATTCCAAAACTTGAAACTTCCCATTACCTATTTTGAAAAATTTGTTCTGACACTGATGTGAAATCGGTAAGAATTAGAACACAAGGGCCCTTTCTTTGTTTGCAAAATATTTGAACCCATCATCATAAAAATTTGTATCACTGGAACCACTAGAAGTCCCTAATTTTTATTTCTTTTTACAGAAAGAGGTGACATGTTTTTTGTTTTTTTAAAGCTTGTCTTAATTTAAATTCTTATTTCTCTTCAAAAGATGTTGATTGGAGTGAGTTTTCTGTGTTTCGGAAAAATGCATTACAAAATATGTATATTTGGTTTAGGGATCTTTGCCGTGCCCCTGTGCTCAGACCTGTGGTTTAGGGATCTTTGCCATGCCCCTTTGCCCAGGCCATGGGTTTTGGGATCTTTGCTTCACCCCTGTGTCTAGGATTAAAGATCGGTAGTTTACAGGTCAACATATTCATTGAGCTAATTTAAAAATAAAAGGCAATATACCTCAAGAGTTTAATAATACTGTCAATGATTTTTAGCTCACCTGGCCCAAAGGGCTAAGTGAGCCTATGGCATGGTGCAGCGTCCGTTGTCCGTCGTCCTGCATCCGGCGTCAATATTTCACTTTAAACAACTTCTTCTTAATAACTGATTCAGGCCCATTGGGCCTCTTGTTTTAAATGATGTTTAATGTTTACAAATCATTTTACTCTTTTTCATGTGAGGTGGCATCTTCGCGAACGTGGTTGTGTTAAGCTACATTCCATGATTTTTTAGTAATTTAAAATATACATGATTGTTATCAGGAATGAGAGTTTGTTGTTTTTATTAAGAAGATAGCACAATGTGTGTGTACATGTGTTTTTGTGTGTATGTGTATATGTCCTTTTCCATACTTGCAGTGTGCACGTGTCTGAGTGATGTGTATTTCGCTACCTTTCAATTACCCGCACAGTTTCAGCTAGAGGTAGTTTTCACAGACACAGATTCTCAATTCCAACTAACACCAGATATTGGTAACAGAAATTCCATATTAATATATATATATAGTTAACAGGTGACTCTTCAATTGTTGTTTCACTGACTTGACTCTTCCAATTCAAAGGTTGAAATAGTTCAATATGAAATTTCAGGGTTGAATGAGTTAAGCACCTATTTGAGAAGTAGGTAGATGTAGAAAGCTAAGCAAAGTAAATATTTATTACACCACTTAAATAACTATTATAATAATGTGATTAGTAGCTCATAGAATAGGGTTGCGGGGTTTAAAACATGTGTAGTGTAGAATGCTAATTCCATGTGGAAAAATGGTAAATATACCTGACTCATAATTTCAAAAGAATTATCTGGTCAGCCACCAAATGAAAACTGTGAAATGTACATTTTGTATCTCAGAAAATTGGAAGAGACATGAAATCTATGGTGGCAAGGGAGATAACTCAAAATGTAACTGTTCAGTGTGATGACAGCATTTGTTGTGAAGTGATCCTTTGATTATTAGTAATACAGAGTGTGACCCCGAGGGTGATAATGATACACAGTGTGACCCCTGAGGGTGATAATGATACAGAATGTGACCCCGAGGGTGATAATGATACACAGTGTGATCCCGAGGGTGATAATGATACACAGTGTGACCTCCAGAGGGTGATAATGATAAACAGTGTGACCCCGATGGTGATAATGATTCAGAGTGTGACCCTGAGAGTGATAACAATACTGAGTGTGACCCCTGAGGGTGATAATGATAAACAGTGTGACCCCGAGGGTGATAATGATTCAGAGTGTGACCCTGAAGGTGATAACAATACTGAGTGTGACCCCTGAGGGTGATAATGATAAACAGTGTGACCCCGATGGTGGTAATGATTCAGAGTGTGACCCTGAGGGTGATAACAATACTGAGTGTGACCCCTGAGGGTGATAATGATGCAGTGTGATTGTTTTCATTGTTATAATTTATTAATTTCTTTATCTCTTTACATTCCTGTTGAATAAAATTGTGTGAAGGTTTAAAAAGTGCTAGTTTTTCTTTTCTATTAAAACTGTACTGCGCTTCTTAATGTCAAGTTGACGGTTCTGCTAAAAGCCTTCGAGTTTGTCATGCCATATATTTCAATGGCACAGATCTAGAGAAGATAGATCTTGCAGATGGGTTCTAAGACAGGAAGCAAGCTTACCATTCCAGTCAACCACGTGTTTTTCCAGATTATTTGTTCAGTATCAATAGTCGGGAGAGTGGTAACTATAGGCTCCACATGAAAATCAACCAAAGATAAGACTGGTTTTCAACACAGAAGAAAAAATACAAATGTAAACTGAACTGTACATATAAAGTCTTTTATCACAAAGGAAATATAGTTAAAAAATTGAAAGATGACATAGAAGGAATGACTTTATTGAACTTTGCTGTGTTAAGAACACCAAGTTAAGACCCATTCGAGTGAAACGGAACATGACTATTTTTTCTGATCACTACGATAAGCAGAGGAAGAAGTGTGAAACCATGCAAAATAGGGAAAAGAAGGCGGCGGTGCGGACATAAAAACGTTGGACATCACAATGTGATAGGTCATGTTGCTGTCTATAAAATTATAACAAAGGAAAACGAAAAAGCACTTAAAAGCACTTAAAATGTTACAGTTTATTAAATTATGGATTCAATATAAAATTTACTTTGAAAGCAGTATTTCATGTAAATGTAAACCTTGCCAAAACTTTCAGCACAGTAGAAAATAACTGTAGCTTTCTGAGGATTAACTAGTGTATAAACTATACTTCTGCATAATGGTACACGTATACAGGAGTATACTTGGACAGATCACATAATGACATTTCAATAATAATAATAATAATATACAACATTTATATAGCGCCCTATATAATTTGTAAAATTACTCTAAAGCGCTTTACAACATATGGATAATAGTAATAGTTATAATTGTGAAACAAAATCAAAGGCTTACAATCACTTTTATACATTTAGCAAGCAATGTGCACATACCTGGTAATTGAACAAATAAAGGGTGGTATTAACATAACGTCTTTACAGAGACGCTAAATTTGGCCAGGGTGCTTCTTATAGCAGATGGTAAGCTATTCCACAACGTGGCCGAAACCCTCCCAAAGCACCGGTTTCCGTAGGTCACAGTACGATATTTTGGGACACACAACAAAGATTCTGACTCCGACCGCAGTGATCGTGACGGCTGATACAGGGTAACAAGCTCCTGTAGGTACTGAGGAGCTGTTCCATTCAGTGCCTTGTATGTGTACACCAAACTTTTGTACTGCGACATGTATCGTACAGGTAACCAGTGCAATGCATATAGTACAGGTGTGATGTGCTCTCTCTTTCTGGACCCTCTGCAGACGACTTGTTAGTTTGTCAGATATACCACAGAGCAGGGCGTTACCATAATCCAAAATCTTGCATGCATCTTCAGTTATAAACTGCCGAATACAGCCGATGTTCCTGATCTAGTAGTAACAGGATTTGGCAATAGCGTTCACTTGTTTCTCCATGTTCAGTGAACTATCAAAGTATACCCCTAGGTTTTTAATAGCTGGGACAGTTTCAATAGTTCTGGAACCGACCTTGAGCTGGAGAGCCATTGTTCGCTGACACTTTGGGGAAAAGGCGACTAGTTCCGTCTTTTCCCGATTAAACTTTAGCATGTTGGCTGGCGTTCATCCAGGTTCTGATATCTGTCAGACAAGCTTCCAGATTTCTGAAACAGTATCCCAACTGTCCTGTGGTTTGATGACCATGTAAATTTGTGTGTCATCAGCATAGCAATGATATCGATAGCGAAAACTATGGCGACGACAAATCTCTCCAATCGGTTTGGAGTACAGGCAATAACCGACCCTTGAGGAACCCCGAAATCTAGTACTTTGGCATGTGTGGTGGTGGTTGATCCGATGGCAACACACTGTCGTCTTTCACTCGGATAAGACTGTATCCAGCATAGTGCCGTATCAGTCACTCCATAAGAGTATTCAAGAAGTTTATAAAGTATGCCATGGTCAAATTCAGATGACAAGCACCGCTCTGCACTTGTTATCCAATGCAGAAGCGATGTCATTATGTACACGTGCGGTAGGCCGATTGCATGTTGTCATGGAGACTGTTTGCATGGATATGAACCTCTAAACGCCGGGACACAGTCTTCTTCAAGATCCACAGAAAAGGCAGATTTGAAACTGGGTGGTAGTTCTTCAACTCCTCCTTGTCCATTCCAGGCTTCTTTAACAATGGTCTAACATGCGCCTTCTTGAAACACAATGGAACCTTTGACTCAGTCAATCATTTCTAGCCTTTTTTAAAGAGATTAGTGAAGGACTTCAATATTAGAGTGTCGAGTCGTGGATATTTGGGACTGACCCACGCAAAGAGTGACAAATACAAAAACACAGCAAAAAGTGTCAATACAAAAATAATTGATGCAAACAGATCAGGCATGTTAGACAATCTGATATCATCATACGATAGTAGAACGATGTTATAATGAGGAGCTGTATTTTAATCACATAAGCATGTTAAAAAATGAGATTGGTAAATGGAAAGTACATGTAGATTAAAGCGCTTGACATTAGCAACAACATTTTCAGAGAGAAGTCCATTTAAAAAAAACCAATGAAAATATCCAATAAGCAAACCACGATCATCTGGCTTAGGAACTTTTTATAGAACTCAAATAACAAGAGATGAATGGGTAGTAAAAACCAAATGGAAAAATGTTCCAAGACGATACATCAGAAAGATTACAAATTAACAGTATCAAAATAGACGAGGACATCAATTGGATCTTACGGAAAGACAGAGAAATTGACTTAATGATAAGGCTGGAGAGTGAAAGCCAGGCCAAGAGGATCATTTCACATGCGTCATATATCATATATCATGTATCTAAGAAGTCTCGAGAAAATGTTCATGTACATAATATAATGAAAGAAAACGGCAGACCTTGTTAACCTATAGATAGCAGTCACAGCAACATTGTAATTTACCAGGCCATATTTTTCACAATATAAATGATGAAGCTGCTGATGTTGGCAAGAACTATAAAACGAACATTATGATATCGAAGTGCAATGTTCATTTTTTGCAAAATCAGTAAATCTATATAATGAAAGTCAACAGGGAAAGAAATGGGAAAAGATCAAATAAGACGTGGAATAATTATAGGGCTCGTTTTAACTACCCTGATATATGTATACTGAAGCGGAGCAGAGCAGTGTCAATATTGTTGCAACAGAACGGGATAACGCAATATTCGTTTGTTTTATGTCTTCAGCAATACACTATAATACACTCTATGGAGATCTAGAGGGACCCTTGGCTGCAATTCCGCCTTTTGAGTGTTGCCAAAAAGTTCTAAAATGGAGGGTATGAGTACATAACGTTCAGTTCCTATAATTTAGGGGTTGTACTTTGGACTGTCACTTAAAGCCCTACACTAGTTTAAATTTATATCCTATACTCCGTGGCGGCTAGCAATTAGCCTACTCTTTTTCAAAAGCCAGCAGAGCGATCTTTAACTTGCAAGGCGTGACTCTCCTTACACCGGTCCCCCATTTAACGTCCCTTCCGAAGGACAATAGACCTTGCTGTCCGTAACATTGAACGAAGTTATACCAGCGATAAAATCCACTTTATTTGTGGCTTTTGCTTTTTTTTCATTTGTGAAATCACACGAGACATGTTCGTCCCTTTAACTGTGTGTTATAGAGTTGGTATACTTGTAAATAAAACATGTTAGCCTGGACCAAGAAAGACAACTCTTTGTTTGGAGTGTGTACTGATCGTCTAGATCTGTAGCAGAGGAGTGTGTACTCTCAAACAGAATGAGACTTAAAGTTTTGACTACTTGGATGTCTGATTCTATATTTCAAACTAGGGGAAGATATGCAATGAAACTAATTACTGTTATGCAAAAAAACAAAAAGGGATATACAGACGAATCTCAACTCGTATTTTCTACGGTGGATTATTTAACATATTCTGTATAAATGTATATATCCTATCTAATACGATTAACAGACAGGTCCCCTCATATACATAATATATATAAAGGTATCCTTCCATCCATCAAAACCCATTGCACATGATGTGTGTGTGCATCATTTGATCATATTCACTATTTGTAATGGAATATCTTGCTTTCTAAAAATACAAGATTTTTCTTTATACATACATTGTAGAACTGTGAAGTACAAATGCCAACTGATTGTCACCCAGGTTACAGATCACGAAGCTTCTTAAACAAGAATCAGCTTCCATTCTTATCACCTACGGTTACTTTACCAGACTCGGTGATGGCGGTGACCAACATCCTTATTTAGTCTCCAGATTACGTTTCTTCTACTAAATAATGAACACATTGCTTCGAACTTAATGCGCCGCCTTCCTGTGCGTTGAATAGTTCCAACTTTCCACCAAATATTGTTGATAACTATCCAAATATGACGTTAATCATTTTTTTCGGTCCAATCATGTTTCCCTTTGCGCTATTCTGCAAATTTCGCACTTTGTGTATTCAAGTATTCTGGTGAGGGAAGCTTATCTTGTGTTGGCACTCCATCTAATAGTTTCCGTGTTTCGTATAAAGATGCTTCTGATTAGTTTTTCTGAGAATTTATCTGAAAAATTGTTAACTTTATTTAAAAGAAAAGAAAAAAAAGAGAAACGGGTTTACAGGTACTGCCATTAATGACGTCTAGTTTTCTAGCGTTTGGCCATTTTCTTCGTAGTTGTATATTCTCCTACATTTTACTCCCGGGATCTGTTTCATCTAGCGACTGCATGTTTTGTGTCGTAATTGTGTTTATCATCTTGTAGTTTTCCGAGGAACTGAAGGTGTAATTTTGAGTGATTCAAGTTATATTACCGCACTGAACAATGTTGGTTTATTTCCTAAAGCCTTATCAGTGTTAAGATTCCTGTTGATTTCTCACCGGACACGGCATTGATTTTCCCCCATAGACACGTGAATATAACTGTACGCACCTTTTATAACACGCATTCTTAGCTGTACTAGACCACGTTCGAGATACGTGCGACACAGTGTACATTTCCCAGCTCTTGGTGACAATTAACCTGCCTGTTGGGATGCTATTGGCCTGTTGAGGCGTCTGAAGTAACACCCCTGTACGATTTAGTGTAATGGCGAAACTTTATCTACTGCTCACACTTTTCTACTTAACACTTGCAATGTATCCCTTATCGAATATATTTACACGTGTTCTACTTGTTTACCTGTGTGCTCTTATTTTGCTGATAGTCCGTTGAGACATAACGGTAAACCAAAGCATTGAGCAATCTTTGAAATAAAAAGTGTGAAAACACGAACATTTCCGTTTTTGTCGTACTAATTATCGGATAGTTAAATATTGTTAATCGGTTCATCAGCAGCGCTGTAAAAGATATTGCTGGAAGGTTTTCTCGTTATGTCAATATACTGACGTTATACAGTGATGACAGAGAGAGAGAGAGATCTCCAAAGATATAGGGGGACGTGTCGCTAACGTACTCTGATACAGAAAGACGTATCCTAACGTTAAGATTTTTAAACGAGCTTCTGCTGTGGTTATCTCGCTTTGAGCGCTACACATTGACCAATCACATCGCTACCCAGCCAGTGTATAACGAATCGGTAGCGCAATCCAAGAGAAAAAAAATATTTTTCTTCCGATAATTGAACGGTTGCTATCTTAAAACCTGTACAAATGGAAATATTGATTAATAAACAAAAACACCATTGCATCCACACATTATGAGAGCGTTCGAACCTAAAACAGAAGGAGAAAAGTCACAAACAATTTTAACGCTCTAATTTTTGTTAAAAAGAAATGGTATGAAATGTATGCAATGATATTTTAATACATTGATAATAAGGGGAAATGAAAGTAAAAGCTTCTGGTGAGCTGGAACTGAATTCGAACAATGTATTGGATTCCTTGCTTCCAACCGTCATATACATTTAACTAAGGGACCACGCCAAGTAATAAATTTATATCACGAAAAAGTGTATGCTATCTGAGAGAATCAGATTGCATTTACCTAAAGATAGAAAAAGTTTCAAACAAGCAATTTTTTGTTGTCAAACAAATATGGGTGGGCGTGTCCACCTGATGGGGGCGTGTCTGAGACTAATATGTACACGGTCACAATAGACATTCATCAAATGGGTTCCTAGCCCGATCCCTCGCTCGTATAGTCATAAAAGAAAGTAACCGTGCAGACATATGCTCCTCAGATGCACTGTACCAATTTTAGTGCGTCGTAATTTAGTGTAATAAGTACGCTCGTTTAGAAAAAAATTCTGCTGGCAGCTCTTCTATTATCTAACCTCCCGAGTGCATTTTTGTGCAGGAAAAAATGTCCGTTGAGAGTCCTATCTATTTATCTGATGTCGATCATGAGTGACTTTTAGCTGAAGAGAGAGTGTTTTTAAAGTCATGTTCTTCCTGGGGGATGCATATGTACAGTTTATAGAAAGAAAAATATCTTTGTGGCCAAATAGTACAACCAGGATCTGCATTAATGTTGTAGTAGAATTATGGTAGTTCTAATGAGACAAATGTTGCGGGAAAAAGATAAAAATCTGGTGACTTAAGTAATGAGATCATAATTGTTCTCGAGTATTCTGTCAAAGATAAGTATTAAGTAACTTATAGAAACTACAGGGCAAATAGAATATCAACTATGATCAGAGGAATATTTGGAATCGAGGAGGCTTCGAAACTAGAGGAATGTCATCATTTTCTTAGCAAAACAACATGAACGTTCTAGAATATTCCACAATGGTCTTTGTGTTGTTTTGTTGACAAAATTGGATAATGAGTTCACTATATTTATTGAACAGACAAATTGTAAGTATTCATTTCACGTACATTTTTCATACATGAATATCACATTGCCGTATGGATATTACGCATCAACACATTTCTTCTCAGAAAATATTTTCAGATGTCGATACGATGAGCTTGCCATGCATACTGATAGAATTTGTCAGAAACTGTCTAATCAAATCGCTGACTACTGGATGCTATGCTTATCCAAAACGTTGGCCTCGTCAACAAAACAGATCGAGCACGAATCAGTTAATTAGTGATTTTAGTTTGGAACTAAGCAAACATATGTATATGATGCTCGGGGATCCCGATGCTATAGTATCTCAAAGCTTGATTGGGTAAAGTAAGGCGTCGTGGTGGGCGTGAAAAGTGCCAAGAAAAGAGTGATTCGCACTTCGAATCGATAAATCTAGGGGAAATATGGACAAAGGAAAGACATGCATAGAGCTTTTTGAAGACGAAATATGGAAATAAGACCAGGTGTTCCCGAAGGGAAAGCGTCTTCAGCCTTTTCAACGACACCTGTCATGTAAATCTAGGTAAAAAACAAGTAATGTCATGTCCTCCTAACGAGAACCGGGGTAGTGACATCGAAACAACAAGACACACTGATGACGTTAGCAAAAACATCGATCTTTATACGCCCAATGCCAAAGCATGACTTCTATAGAATTAAAGTAAAACTATTATCAATACCCACAAACTCAAATGGTATTAGTTTTAGCACTGCACATTCTGAGGTGTCTTGTCAAATGGGGAAAGTCACGTTTATCAGAGGTGATGAATTATTATCGCATGGGTGGTTACAGGGTAAACGGCCATATATGGAACTATGCATTTTAACTATGCATGATGGCCGGGGTTCCATATACCACAATACCTGAAGTTTCAGCTGGAAAGTGACTTAATTTGACTTCAAGGCTGTTGTAATACGCAAGGACTGTATATACATGTAACACAGCACGACACTTAAAAACAAAACAAAAAAAACAGCTTGAACATACAAGGACAATTAAAACTACAGCGTCAACACCAAGAATAAAATTGCTCACAGCATCAAGCATAGGGAAAATATGTTCCATATTGTCAACACACACGTAAAAAACCCAGACAACTTTGTCAACACACAAAGATAAAATATACCATTACTTCAACATAGCCGTAGGAATTTTACACGTCAGCACATTTTTTTTTTTCAGAAAATAATCTCATGTGTTGATACGTTGAGCTTGCAATGCATACTGACAGAAATTGTCAGAAACTGGCCAATCAAATCGATGATAATGGGACGTTAGCTACAGGCTTAACCAAAATATCCGCCTCGTTAACAAACAGATCGCGCACTCCTCATTATGGGCCGAGTCAAATGGCCGACTTTTGAAAGCTCATTGGTCAGTTTGGTGTTGAGTAGCACGTCATGTAAACATGCCGGCAGAGTTCACATAGTTTTCGCGAGAAAGGCCCTAAACATTACGTTTTCTAAAAAATATGAGCATTATTGTACGTGTCTATCAAAAGTGTTTTAGAATGGGGACAGTATACTGTTTTAATGTGTCTACACTAGCGAAAAGGAGATATTTTTTTGTTTAACTCTCGACTGATCGGTCTGGAGTTCAAACGAAATTTCTAATCCCCTTCCAATCGCCAGTACAACCACTCAAAATGACATACTACCCCTTTTGGTCACAGGAGTTAAGATATCACAGCGTCAACTCACATTGACGACATGAATCTCCACACAAAAAGACACCAGTCAGCAGAATTGAGAACGCACTAGAAGCATTACTTCTTTATTGTCTTAAATTATACTCATGACAGAAATATTCCCGATTATACATGCATTCGTTAATGTAAAAATTGTATTGTCAATTGAAAATATGTACCTGATTTTTTCAACAGATTTAATTAGATTTAGATCTGGTACGGTGAGAACACACTGTTGCTATTGTAGTGACATTTATTGAAGTAAAAATGCATGCTGTCTTGTTCAGATGTTCAATGTTGGTAGCCGCGATTGAATTCAGAGGACAAGTTGCTAATGCAAACTTGTGTGTTAAATATAATTTAATCGACCGTCTGTCTTACAGGTCGCGCGCGCCTCTCTACTCCGGACGTTATTGAACAATAGAATCGCAACACGTAAGTGGGGACTTAAACACTGAAATTGACTTCAATTGGCTAACTACGAACTAAATAGACAATATAGGATAGATCAGTGGGAACGTTAAGGGATTATGAAATGTCTGGAAGGCCAATCCCGAAGAATGTGCCGACTGTGCGCATAGAGAGTAACGGAAGTGCTTCGGTTTTGGTTGAGATTTTGATCTTGGCTTGAACCGAGGCCGAGCGATGTAGGGGTTTTCGGAATCAAAACGATTTTTTTTTTCCAGCGCAATTTATCAAATATTGTTAATTCGCATACGATGTTGTCAGATTTTTTTTGTTAGGATTGGCTCTTACATCCTTTACCGATAAAACTTTTTATCAATATTACATGTTGTATCCAAAGCCCCTAACAGAGCCCCGAGACAGCAAAGCTGGCAAATATACGTAGGTGTTGAGATGTTGACGATAACGTTCAAATCTGATATGATGTTTAAATTGAGAGAATTTTGGCTATTATCATCAATACCCAACCACTTGTTTTCAAACAGGACTGTTGTTAGATGCGATGGGTGCAGCTGTCGTCTGCTCACATCGCTCGGCACGTGCGTAGTCAGGTGGTTCTGCAAGTCATGTGATGTCTCTACGTGAAAGTGCGGGAGTTTACACTTTGTTCGCTTTTGTCTGCTATCTGCAGCAGACCATCTTTTAATTGTCCTTAATTTTGTTATTACGAATATTCTTTTCATTTTTGGATGAATGCCAAAACTAAATAATATGCGCATTTCAATATATAGAGGTAAGCTTCAGGATTTGTAAAAATGTAAACGGTTTGACATTTGAAAATGACAAAAAAAAATTACATATTACTTTTAACGAATATCCGTAAGTTGTTGTTTTTAACTACTGATCCATATTCTACCATCTGATGTACAAGGGGTATTAAATCTTGATTAAAACGTCAGCCGACAACAAGTCATATACTTTCTTTTTCAGTACACCTTGGACAAGCCTGTTATGTAATGCAGCAATTTTGTTTTCGTTGAAAGGATGAGGAGCATCTAGCACTTGAAATAAATGACGCTCATTTTATAGATTTAATCTAAAAATAGAACAATCACCGACTTGTGTTCTTCAGATCTGCCGCGTAAAATGTTTCCGAAATAAACATTTCTATTATCGTATTTAGAAACTCGTTCAATGAGATTTTTTGAATCGATGAGTGCATGCATATAATTCAAATCTGAATTTTAACCAATATTGACTGCGTACGCAGATGAGAGGGATCGATGTTGCTAAATATAGATATAAGAGCCCAAAAATACATGATGCTAAAGACTAAAGATATCTAATTTTCGGAATCAAAGAAACGCCAATAAGTCATTCAAAACTTTTCCATCAATACGTACGCTTGTAACAGGGAATTCGAAGGACATATGCAACTGGCGAACTCCAGATCGAGGCTCTAATCAATCACCAGGAGTCACTCGGCTAGCAAGGCATTAACTTGTATACCAAAGTATATCGACGTTCTTTATCAAAGTCATTTGTGAAAACACAGAAACCTGTTTTTTTCTGAGAGGTTTCAATCTGCCATGACCGGATTTTGTAATTGTAAGAATTCAGTATCCGATAGGCCTGTGTAACCGGTGTCTCCGGTCGACCTGTGTGACGACGTGTTTTCCTGAATTTTACCGGACATGTCACGACTGGTACCAAAAGAAGTGTATCCTTCCTGAGCACCATGTTATATTGATTTGTGTTGTTCATAAGTCTTTCCTTTTAATTCATGTCTCTGCAGTTACTTTTGTAGCCATATGACTTTGTATTGTCTTGTAGTTTCTATTTTGTCCTTGTGTGTTGACCACGTAACTCTCTTTTTTTCGTGTGATACCACGCTGCAAGGGAGCACAAAATATTTCAGAATTAGTTGTGGATCATATGTGAAGCCATTTGCTGTGTAAGCGGCTATGTGTACTAGTATAAATATATAACCCGGTTTTTATAACTAGGACACGTGCTTTCTATTAGTCTACATACAAAATTGTTTGAAGTAAGACTGAAGCGTTGGTGTAATATTTTAAGAGAATCCCCCGAACTTGATTCGTTTTCTTGTTAGAGTGATTACTTCTAATATTTATGAGTTTTGTTTGTTTTATGTTTGTAAACATCCATTCCTCGCTCTAACATGTAAGTGAGTCTTTCAATAGCATCCTATTTTAAAAGTCCGATGTAAAGAAATTGTGAGTTTAAAACGTTACACTTAAGCTAAAGTAAAAAGAACAAGTACTCCCCCTAGCTGTATCACAGGATTGGAATGTGTTACCATTCCACCTCCGAACTTTTTTTAAATTCCTTCCCAAATCTGTATCTGCACTATCTTGCATATAATGTTTTGATTAATGAAATACCAGATGCGTAAACAAATCATTTTCCTTGTATGTGAACGTGCAACCATCAGCATGCGCGAGCGGGGGAGTATTCCGTGTCCGGAAGCATATCCGTCTCCGTCACTACATACTCCGATCATCACGAGACGGCCGCGTGCGCCGGTTCCAGACGTTAAAAAAACATCTGTTACCCCAATGTGACAGAAAGTTCTCGGTGAACTCGAAGGGAACGGGCTGTTATTAGTTATGACCTTCTATTTCATTTAACTTGAATTTTCAATTCTTTATAGAAGAAAAAGAATATGAACAATGTAAGATATGTAAAAATATGAGTATTTAAGAGATTTTTGACAGCTTTGCGCGTCCTTTGTCCCATCAAATAACTTACATGTACCAAATGCTAGCACACTGTAGCCAGGCGGACCTTGTATGGCTTCAGAAGAAATTAAAATGTGGTCGGTCATTTCAAATCGCACCAATAAGAATACATGCTTTGAAGCTTGTTGTCCTATTGCTTTTGTTATATTTTTTTAAAAAAAAAAAGGAATGATTTTTAGCGTTTTCTCTTGTTCTTTCATGAATTCTCCATGGATGTTCTGAGTGACAAACAAGCGGAAGCTATCCGAAAGCTACATTTGTATGTTTAGGCGTGCTTCCAAAATTAAACACTTCCTAATCAAATTACGTTGTGTGCTAATTTCGAGTCGATGCTCAGTTTATTTTCTCTCTCTCTTGAAATGGGTCTTAAATTTACATAAATTGTAAAGTAACTTCTACGTCATAATGACACTATATATTTCTTTTCTTTGCGGGATTTCAAGGTTTTTCGCAATATCAAATGTCACATGAAGACGACAGGCTAAGGATCCGGATACACAATCGAAAATAAGAATATGTAGGAGAAAACATTTAGTCTTACAATGAGAACAACAGATCAATTTGATTGGTCAATTTCTCCTGGGCAGAAGACACAGACGAATCATTACACGGGGCCACACGTTAGTGGCCTCATGGTTCATGTAGTGGGTTAAAAAATGTCTTTTTTTTCCGAACTTGCAAGGGTTTAGGTGCATACTGCATTGTTTGTACATTAATCACAGTGGGGATAGCGAGTATAATTTGTTGTAAAAATCAGTGAAAATGAATATACTCTCTATGACACTCTGCAGGAGAATTCATACGCATACGCCCTATTTATGATACAACGTATATAAACCGTATTGGTTTACATCATATTGAGAAATGCACGTGCATAACCGTATTTGTATACCTCATAGTGAGAAACTCACGTGTATAACCCGTGCACACAGGTCGCCGAGGAAGTCTATGATTAATGGCCGTTATCTGTCAGCATGACATTGAGAAACATTTATAAACGAGATAAAGACGTACCTGTCAATGTTCGGCTCTCCCCACGTGACCTGGAAACCCTCCAAAAACTTACCTTACAAATTACGTAACGTATTTTATAGCAGCGTGTAGCTGTTGTATGGTAAACAAATTACTTACATGTCGATCTACCTGTCAAGTTCCGCGTGTTTATAATCTTCATCTGTTTCGTCTCCGGTTTTCAATTAAATCTGCCTTATCTTATATCGGAGATGAGGATATACCTTATTAGTGATACGATTTTCTACTTATCTCGTTTTTATAATTATCAATTTCGTAGAAATGAACCATGATGATGTTATTTTCATCCTTTTAATCTGATAAGGAAAACGAAAAATTATGAACTGATTTTTTTTTTAAACTTTTAACTCGATAGGGAATGCAGAAATACTTTTACAATATTTCACTTTCAAACCCGTTACACCGATTTTAACTGAAGTTGATGTTTGGTTATAACTATATGTACCACGAACCAATCAGTCACAGAGCTGTGATTACTTCAATTTGGCACGAGATTTTGGTTTTTCTTTTCAATATGGCGCTTGCTAATCTCCTTCACGCAACATTAATATTGCTAGCGGTTAAAAAGGAAAAAGAAAACAAATTCTACATTGTCAATATAAAAAGACAATATCCAGATCCGTATTCATGAAACTATTCTAATGCTCAAATTCAGATTCTGTTCTCAAGCCATTTTTGTTTAAATATAAATTATTAAAACTACAAATTTTGTTAATAATTTAAAAAAAAAATTAGATATATGAACTGCCTCAGAGCTAAATATCATTTTCAATATTTATACTTGACTATTTTAACGTATCGCATGATTTAAACGAGACACCAGAAATTAGTTTGAACACAGAGTCCATAATTGCGCAATGATAACGGTTTCATGAAAACAGGATCTGACCTGGAGTCGGAGTCGTTATAAAGAGAACATGTCCTCATCTAAAAGCAAAACAAAAGTAACATTGAAACTGTCATTAACACTCGCAGAATATGGGTGCCAAGTTACTATTATGCCCAGGAGTGTAGGATAAGTACATTTCTTACTAGTCCGAATTATTCTGACGTTTTATAGACTTTTTTTTTATATCGGTCTGTCGTCGATTAACCGACAACAGACCGATATAAAAAAAAGTCGATTAAACGTCAGAATAATGCGGACTAATTTCTTCCGAGTGATTTTTCAAATTTGAAAAAAAGACAAGGCTTGCTGATTGTTTTGCCCCAGTTTTGAAAATCCCGATGTTGGAATTTCCCATGGGCATAAATATATTTTCTCTAATTCAAGTCACAAAATTGAACTCAGAAACCATGAAAATGTGTTTTGACTGGCTACCATTTTGAAAGTATCATCTTTTCCCCAGAGCATTTTGGGCTAAACGGTCAGTGAGATTAAACATACACTATAAACATACACTATAAACATATAAACATATATAAACATACACTATAAACATACACTATAAACATATAAACATACACTATAAACATACACTATAAACATACACTATACCTCATTTTGCTTAACTTTCTTTGTAGAGAAAATAATCTGAATCATATAATTTCATCGAGACGTCAGTTTCAACATCCCAGAATCCGAATAGTTCCGATTTTGTTACATGGCGCCATTGTTGCCATAGTGAAGGATTGAAGTGGGGTGTTTTCGCGGATATCGATCAGCACCAGGACATACAATACGATTTGTTTCAATCGGTTTTTTCTGAAATTAATTATTGCGCCACTGACATAATATTGGACACCCTCTGACAGAATTATCTATTTTAATCTGACACTTTTTCCCTACTTTTCCCTAAAATGATTTACAATCATATAGCGTAATATTCGCAGAAACAAAAAAATACTGCTATTATTTGGTAAGACGGAGAACAAAATGGCGAAGCAAAAGCAATTTCACCTGAATAACAAGTCATATCTTGGTATTACAAATGTATGATTTTTTTTTTCAGATAGTTATTTAGAAATAATTAGACTCAGAAACACAGAATGAGAAAAAGGTAATTATACATGGTATGTGAAATAAATCTGGTTTAATCGCAAACATTTATAGCATGATACTGTAGCTGTGCATTAAAAGAATGATATTAACACTGTTTTAATACAGTTACCAGCAATGGCATCAGCTAGGTTGTGGTCTGTATGTAACACCTATCATGGTGTTTGTCCCAGGGGTGCTTCTCATTCTCAACGCGAGAGGTAGTTCCTGAAGAAGAAAAAGGCAAAGTCGCAAAAGCAAATACTAAGCTGTCAAGCGGAACCGTGGGAGGTCCGAAAAGTATGTGAAATACAATGGATTCAAGCGACAATGATAAAACTTTATTTAGAAGCGAGGTTATGTACTGATAGTTTGTACTGTAGTACTGCATCTTATCTGTTTTAGGTTGGTCGGGCGGTGTAGTTAACAACGTTCTCACCGTTTACCGAGGCGGCCGGGGTTCGATTCCCCGATCGGACGTGCAAATGTATGAGGTAACCTGCCCGAGCACGTAGGTTTTCTCCGGGTACTCCGGTGTCCTCCCACATTGAGACTCCCCGCGCGCTAACATCCTTGCAAACAAGTGTGATTATAAATAAGTTGTAATAACTTGTTACATAATCATTTTAAGATATATAAAGTTTATATTTATTCTGTGTAGAAAGAAAGCGTTTTTTTTTATTTCATTCCACTGCCTGCTGTTTTCATGGCATGATTTACTAAAGTTGTTTTGGTAAAAAAAACATGCATTCAATATGAATCTGTTCATAAAAATTCCAGCAAACCTTGATGTCTAATAAATTTTCTTTAGTATGCATAACTTTCTTCCTTCCGGTTTGTATCTTAAAGACGTTAGTTTCGTTTTGTAATTCTATGGTGGCGCTGTGGTATTCTTTAAGTTTCCAGTTTTTGTTATATAAAACAGAAGGCCAATCGTTGCTGTTGGTCGGTATTTTCGTCCACGCTGACCTAACGTGACACAGGTTAGGGATGTCTGGAGGTGTGGAGGTTGATGGATGTTTGTGGAAGAGACTTAGTCGTGTTATCTCGGTCGCCTGAATGTTTATTCTGCATGCTTACATGCCCAGAAGACGTCCATTATCCCGGCTCGCCCCGTCGGTCAAAACTGCACTAACATAATCCCACACCAAAACGCAACGTCCAGCTCCAGACAGAGAGATCAATATTTGTTCAAGGTCCAGCCTCTGTTTTCCTTCTCGCCACCGGATCCGTCCTTGGGTTCTGAAAAGTGTAGACTTACACAAGTCACATAAATAACATAGAAATTAGGCTCTTAACTATCCCATTTACATGACGGGTTTAACCAAAGTACATCTGTCACTAGTACTTTTGTAACTCACGTTCAGCTTATGAGGAGCAGGGTTAAGTCTCACGAACGTTTCAATTGAGTATTTTCCTTAAGAAAGCATAACTTGATCTGAGAACAATTGTCTTCCCTTAAAATTTAGCCTGGGGATAGAGTCACAGCCATTTTCTACTTCATATAGACATTAACAAATTGAAACTCTTGTTTTCTCTGTATTCATACAATACCATTGTTTGGTTGCAGACGTTTCAGGGAGTTTGAGCCTTTTGAAATTGTTGATCCCAGTAATGCTACAGGACAAACATCTTGAGTGGCAGCACGGTACGGTTTAGACAAGGTCATTGCTTTAAAACAAAAAGGTGCAGAGATCGAGTCCCAATGGCTGAGTTTTTTGGGGTTCTTTGCGAATGATTCAAATATAACAAGTAAAATCATGCCGAACAACCTTCAACTCTTCTTAGTTGAGTAACGAACACTGGCACTTGTACCTTACTCCAATAAAGCTTTTCTTAACGTTCTTGAATACGGGGCAGAACGTTGCTATATCGTCAAATTGTTTTTTTTATATATTTCGCAAATAGCGACAAACGTTCCTAGTCACAACAAACCAATCGTACATTGGAGACCATTGACAAACTTTGACTTTTACAATTTCGTCGTGTTCATGGCCACCAAAACACCGTGAAGAGGGACCAAGCGTACTATTTTACTGTTAATACTTTGTTAGAGACGAATACTGACACAGAACGTCTGTAATCTGATTTTAAGAGACGAGTTCGTGTCAGATAGCGTCGTTAACATCCACGCTTAATGTTACAAAATGAGGATTATTACAGAAACACATTACATCACCATTCCAATGTTAAAGTGCTAAACGGTTTTTGTTTACCGGAACGTTTGGCCGCGGTTTAACTTTCTCCCTTTTCGCCTAGCCAATAAGGGCGAATTTATCAAGTACACAACATATAATATATACTAGTTACACGTGAATGGTGAAGTAAACACAGGGCGAACACGAATTTTGTCGGCAAGGGGCGAATATATAACTTGACGATTGTTTCCTGGTATACCGTAATGTGACAAATGAGCGTTCGTCTGATGTTTCCAGTCAAACCATGTTCATTCATGTATATATTATTGCCACAATTAGACACATTTTGAAGTTGTAAAGGAGTTTTGAGTTAGTACGGTGACATTGTTCGGGGGGAAATGAAAAAAAAAGTGACACTGAATTCGATGGTGGTAAGCATTTTCAGTGTTTATAACAAGACTACTATTGGCTTAAAAGCTCTCACGTGATCTGTTAATGTCAGCAATATTTTGCACGAATCTGGAAGAAAAAGTTCTTCGTTTGAATGATTACGTGAAATGCGAAATAAGGGAGCAGATGTTTGAAATCTTGATAAGTCGATGAAGGTAGCAAACACGGCGCTGCCAGGGCAGATATTGTTCGAGTCAATGCTTTACATGATTTGAGTCTCTACGGAAATAAACAAGAAAAATGCCATTTGTCTGCAAAGTTTGTATCGTTGAATCAATCCTTCCTATGACTTTACATCTCTTCTTTCACGTGCAAACAGTGTTACGGGTACTCGTGAAAGAGATTGTATTCAATAAAAAATGGCTGTTACTCAAAGATACAAGCTGATGTCATAGTTTGATTCGCACATTGCCTCAAAACGTCAGTGGAAGGCTACATAAACACCTCAGGCACGTAACAACCTATGTAGCAAAAAAGCCCGGGCTTACACATCATTTTTGACAAAATAAAAATAAAATAAACGCAACATAGACTATATGATATAAAATATTAAAAAGCAAAGACAGATGTTTTGTATCTGCTATAAAGACCGCCAACTAAAATGCTTCGTTTCAATCAAAGTCTCTAACAAATGTAGAACTGAGGGTAGCATATTCATTCGGCATGGTAATCGCGCCAGTTAAACTCTAGTCTTGCTAATTATCGGTGTACCCAAACACTAACTCTTGTTTCCCCCGTGAAATAAAGTGTTTCTAAGGTGGGTTTTTTACCGCTTTTATACATATAAAGGGAACAATATGGTTGGTAGCCTGGCTTCAATCATTTGACATGGTAACCGTGTCAGTGCAACTCTAGTTATGCAAGTTATTGGTATACACATAGTACTCACTATGTACTATCTACGCGCTTCGGGATGCTGCCTTCGGCAGCATACTTCATCATTGGGCTTACACATTGAAAATCCGTTTGTTACGCCCCTGCACCTGCCATAATGTCTATTGAAATTTGATCTTAAAGCTCCACTGAAAAATGATCACGATAATTTTGACACAAACCACACATAATGTGACTCGCTCCGATACCCACAACAGACATCCGAACAACTTACTCTTTGTGTCAAATTATTGGCAATGCCATTGACATCTGACCAGCTCATGTATTCTCTGTATTCCAAGGCTTTCTGTGACGCCATCTCCCACTACTGCTGAACTTGCCAGAACACCAGTGAACTCTTGAGCTCATTTTCTACGTGAAATCTTAAGTTTAGATTGAACGAGTTCAGTTCTTTGGATAAGCGGGATAATACTACTTATAAATGAGTCTACACCTTATTCGGGGCAACGACTGGTCTTCAATTTCAGGACAATATCACTCAGAAACTGTTCTTCAAACATCAGCCAACAACATCGTGCGTTCTACTCGTATTCTTAACAAATCAATGTACTAGAATTACCACTATTTTTCTTCTCGCGCTCGCAAGGACACATTCTTTTTGACACGCTCTTACGCGTCGGTTTTGCCACTTTTTGTGATTTTTAGTTATTCTCCACACATCAAAATCTACTTTCAGAGGAAATAAAACTCGATGATTGATGGTGATGTAAATTTCGTAAGTCAATGCATAAATTCATACAAGGTATTTGTGTTCGGTGTATTTACTTCTTAGTTTTGTAGGAATTGTAGGAAATATTTTCATATACGTTTTTGTATACCGCATATAACAGATATTTTAGCTTCAACCCTGATATGATTGTGACCATGTATCTTTAAATGGCGTAGCTGCCTATGTGCAGATGTGTCTACCAAATTTTCAAACAGAAAAATGAAACAAAGCAAAAACAATGCCTGTTGTACCCTTGTCCGCCTAGCAAGGCCCTGCCCTAGACCCGCTCCTAAATGAATATACCCCGAACGAGGGTTATATAAGCCCTTGACATAGTTAAGCCAATGCTATTCCGCGGAATGAAGAAGGGAAGGATAGTTGTTATGTGTTTACAATCTGCTTTCCTGTGACATATTATAACAGGTTGATTCCCGACATTTGGAACTGTTTGGAGTGCAAGCGTAATTGTACCGTACCCTTCTTCTATTTGTTCACGTATTACAAAAATAAAATCCTGTTTATGTAAAACGTGTTTGTTGATAAACAAGGGCTATTAATATATAAGCATTAATTACAAGTAACACTAACTCAGCCAGATTTTTTTTTTATTTCTTGCCGCCCAGTTTAACTGTACCCCGCTGTCTATATCGAGTGAGGCAAGAGTTTGTTGGTACAAACAAATTATTACATTAGACAGGGAAATATCGGAGCTAGACAATGTGACGCCATATCCATTCCACCATACATCTTTACTGTATCGTGTCTGATAAAACACGTGACACAGAACATTGTGCCATGACCATCACAGGCTCGTCCAGTCGGAAAACATTTCTGATGTTCGCGAACACGACAGGGAAAATCCGGGCGATAATGGTTTCTGTTATCATTACAGTATTTATTAATTGTTGAATGTGTATATCAGACTAGGCCTATCACTGGTAATACCTCAGCTAGAGCGATCGTCTATACAGTTTGTAGGTTCCGGGCTTGAATAACGGCCTGACCGTTTCATTTCCCTGTTCCTATTACATAAATAGAGAATTCGAATCTGAAACGAGTGTCCATGTCATATTGAAATTGTTTAACGAGCTTACTAAATTCAATTTGACACAGATACGAATGTAAGATTCTATTTATCACAAAACATTCATCATTTGAAAATAAAACTTCACAAACACAAATATGTGTTACCAACTGACTCTATATAGGTTAAAAAGCAAAGTACTCTGATCATAGAATTCGTTCCGCGCAATGCAAAACAGTTCTGGGTGTTTTTTTTTTAATAATGAACAGTTTTAAATGCAATGAAAATGATAATGACAAAAATAAACATTAAAAATTAATTTGATAGCAAAAACAACTAAAATGTATCAGAAAGAACATTCCAGCTAATACAGTTGACCAATCGCATCACCTTTAGGTTTTATTACCCTTGTTTTTACCATATTTATGACATGGACCGTACGCGTATGACATAGTAATATGGGTCAGTCATGTGATGGTATCATATGTTGTTACAATAAGTATATGTACATTTTTATGATACTTTTATAAAATTTAACATGGAAGACTTTTAACGGGCATATTAATTAGAAGATGGAGGTCTTTTATTGTCATTTTCAAATCTTAGGATTGGAGGATACGGGTTAACAAATGTGCCAATTAAGTACTGTCTGAAGAATAACAATACTTTGCACAATTTGTTTTGTCTTCTGTGACCAAATATTCTGAACAAACGGAGATGGTCTGTTACAGACAGTCTCAGACTAGCTTCACACTTAAACAAAACAAGTTGTCGGGAATAGCCAGTCTGGTCTATGTTTCTGATGACCTTCTAACATGAATTTCCATATGGTTGGTGAGGCCATCTTGTGTGTCAATGTTTTGCGTCGCGGACAGAAAATTGATGAGTCCCATATGGTTTCTGTATGTTTATGGTGGAGGTTGCTTGTAAATATGTCTGACGGGTTTGCTTTGTAAATGTAACCTTTACGAGGTGTGTGTCCTCCCCATACCGCCTCTGTATGTCCGCCGAGGGGTAGCTTATTGTAGATCGTCCGTCTGTCGACCGTCAACAGGCGGTTGGTTGGTCGGTATTCGGCCCGCAATTTAAAGAATAATATGTTCTGAGAAAAAGCGATTGGGATTTTAAGTTGTGAAAACACAATCTCGTTGCAACGCCCTTCGATTTCAATGTCAGATATATCAACCATAAGCTGAATTTTTTAGATAACGAGAATTTCACTGACCACATCAATCATCGATCAAAGTTGGTTTCATGATGTTGAAACTTCCTCGCGAGGGCAAGTTTACTCCTTATTCAAATATTTTAATATTGAACCATTAAAGCTTAATCGTAATGAGGGAAAAGTGACATATAAATTTAGAACATAAAATATAAAATATCCTATAGAAACAGGAAGATGGAATAGAGTCCTACGCGAGGAAAGGTTATGTCCCTATGTAATAACTGGTTTAGGGACGAATACCACTACTTCTACTAATGTATCTGTTGTAGCTCTTAGACAACTTTATATACCAAATTATTATTATGTCAACCCAACTTATATCAAAATGAAAGGAATGTTCTCAATATGTAACACGGTACTATTAACAAAAGTAAGTAAATTTATACAAAGAGTAATGAAGCTACTTAATATCTAAAATAAGTTAGCTAAAAGAATTATTGAAATGGGTTGTTATTGTATAAATTGTATCATGTGTCATATTATGTGTGTACTATGTCCATCATTGTATACTGTGTAATATGTGACCTCTTGTTACGCACGTATACGTGTGGCGTGAGTGTAAAAATAAAACTTGAAAACTTGAAACTTGATCATATATATACCCTCCTGAACTTGAAATCACAAACACTACATAATCTTCTACATACTACGCTTTCCTAGATCTTTACACAACATGCACAGCTTACTACTGACAAGCGTGAAGAATTCGATTTCCAAATCGTGGACTTTCTCTTTCTTGTTAGTAACATCCCTGCATCCTACATGTAACCTATGATGTTTACATGTCACAGTTAATTTAGTATTAACCCTTTCACCCCTGTGTAACTTTAATAAACACTACTATATATTGATCTGGATGAGTCCATTATGGTCTACAGTGTTGAAAGGGTTTACGAGCTTGCTCCGAAGACCATATAACTTCCATGATATATGGCGACTGCTGAACATCCTAGGTTTTCCGGAGATGCAGGTTGATTAAGACTTTTGACAAGTTTTGTGGATTTTAAACTCGAGACTAACTATATCTGACATAAACTATATGAGACAGCAAATTAGTATGTCTTTGAAAATGACCAAACCTGAATTCCTCTAGTTGGAAACCAATAAAACCATATCATATGGTTCCAACTTTAATGTTTCCGCAGTGCAGATAAGACATGCTTTCTACTGTAGATACTTCAATAAACGCTAAGGAGCTGTTACTGCCGTTTATTACATACTTACTTGGTACGGGTTTTTTTTGTATATGCGATACGACACAATTGCTCTGACCCATATCAGCCCTCGCCGTATCACACCCCAAAAGCCGTATCAGCCCCCGCCGTATCACACCCCAAAACCTGTATCAGCCCGCAAAACCCGTTTCACACCCATTTTGGAAATTTTTCGTTTTTCGAAGGCCCTTGGGCTGATATTGCTGTCTCGGGTTGATACTGGGTGTGATATGGAAAAAGGCATGTATTATTCTCTATGTCATGCTCTCAGGTGATGGGAGTTCGGTGTCTGGCCTCATTAAAGGGTTGTTCACCTTATCTTAGTTTGCTTGTGACAAGTAATGGTGAAAGAAATGCGTACCGTTTCGTAGTGGGTGGTTTCGTCTCTGTTTGCGGGGATTAATGTTGTTTCCACTGTTGTCTTGGTGTCTTTCATTCCCTGTTGTTGTCGCTTTATATCTACCTTTACATGTCCCCCCGTGTTGTTGTGGTTATGGTAATGCTTTCGTAACGAAGCTAAGAGACAGCGACTTTGTATGTTGTATCCCGCTACAATATGTTGTGTAAGGTTCTGGGGTTTGGTCGTGTGTGATGCTATTAAGGAAACAGAATGGACAAGAGCTGAAAGACTTGGTGGTCTAACTTCGTTGCTACATGTTAAATCTTGTGTAAAGTTCTATGGTTTGGTACTATGTACTCTTATTTCATATGTAGGTTGGACAAGAATTGGTGATTTCATCCCATTAAAACACCCGGGATATGTTCACCTGTTCTATTGTAAATATCCTGTTTATTATATGTTTACACTGATAAGTCGCAAGACTTAAAGTTAATAAAGAACTTGAACTTATTAGATATGTACTCTCTGTGTAATTGGTGTCTATCGGCCTTTCTGACCAGTCTGTTGTATGAAACGGGCCCTGTATTTGACGGAGGCGTCCGGAGGGGTGTCACGTGTGGTAACGAAGGCGTCATGACGGGTACCACATGTGTGACGGAAGCGTCATAACGGGTACCACATGTGGTGACGAAGGCGTCATGACTGGTGCCACATGTGGTGACGGGGGCATCATGACGGGTGCCACATGTGTGACGGAGGCGTCATGACGGGTGCCACATGTGGTGGAGAAAGCCCTCACCCTGACCAGTTAATTTCTATTCACCTCCTGTTGTTGTGAGTTCTATTGACTTTTAGTTCGAATTTTTTCCTTGTGTACTTACGCTGTCCTTTTTGAGTGACTCTTTCATTTGTGGACATCTCTGTCAGGGCTGTAGAAACGCTGAACGATCAATAAACTGCTTGCATTGTGGTCATACTTGACCAATACATTGTCGTCACAAGAATGAAGCACCAGTGCGAATATTTATTACTATAACTATGCGACATTAAACAAAAACCTCATGCCAATGTCATGCTATCTGTACGATACACGTGACTTGACTACGTAGATCTATGTTACTGAAATTAATCTGGAAATCAGAAAGACTCTTCTCTATCGAACACTAATATATAATATTATAAAAAAAAAACACGGTCTCGCTCCTGTTTTTGGTCTACAACATGGCCCGTAACCAAAAGAACATACTCGAAGCAGGGGGGGGGGGGGGGGGGTTGCTAAAAAAAAAATTCT